>NC_133202.1:14938514-14961014 GCF_958299795.1 Porites lutea | reverse complement strand
CGATGCTCTGCATTCTTCCTCCTCTATTTAAATCAAATGTACTTTCACTCTCCTTTTCATGGCCACTAGCTGTAAGACAGATATAATAAAAAAGAAAATTTTAAAACAAGCAAGACAAAACGCTTTGAAAGGCAACCGTGTTCATGGTCAACCTGCACTTACTGATTCATGTCAAACCCGTAAGCATACAAGCGTGGGTCGAATAACAGTTTACCTGCGCCGTTCCAAAGCGGCTCTTTGATTGGCTCGTTGGCAAAAACAGTACAACATTTTTCAGAAAGATGTGTCATATAGGAATGAGCCTACTGTCTTGAGTGCATCGACTGAATTTAAGCCGGGTACCGACTGTGTCGAGTGTAACAAGTGTTAAGCTGCTACGATATACGTTGACAAGTTCTCGGCGAAAATTTCCGAAATGTCCACTAGTCTGCTATAAACTTGTGTGGTGCCCTGTGACAGTCTCTTCCATGGATAAACGAAAATTTTCTCATACTAGCATAATTTTAGAGTTATTTATTTTT
Source organism: Porites lutea (assembly GCF_958299795.1). Taxonomy (NCBI): domain Eukaryota; kingdom Metazoa; phylum Cnidaria; class Anthozoa; order Scleractinia; family Poritidae; genus Porites; species Porites lutea. The sequence continues at coordinate 14,960,493 of NC_133202.1, read as the reverse complement.
TACAATAAGTACCTTCTGAATTGCTTGGTCCTTTCTTTCTTTCGTCTTTTCTCAATAAATTGCTCTGAGCACTACTTCCCGTCTCTGTAGAGGCCTTCTTCTTTGTTTTCAGTGATCTGCTTTCCAAATGTTGGTTGAAAACCGTGAAATCATCCTTGCATTTTTTTTCTTGATCTTTCTGGTCTTTCTGGGATAATTCATTATTCTCATTTTCAGTTGTTTCTGTTTCTTCATGACTATGACCTTTATCGACCGTTGATAAAGTAGCCCTGTTTCTTTTAATAGAACTAGATGCAATTAATGCATTTAATTCAACAGAGATTCCAGGATCATCAACATCTGCACCAGGAGGTAGCCTGAATTTACCATCGTCGTCGTCTAAAAAAATAGTAGATAATTAACGCTTATACCAATACCAAAATGGACGTGATTTTCCTTAACCCTCAAGTCTGTCTACCTACACATCAGAAATACCCGTCAGTGGGGACGAAATAGGAGAGCAAATGCCCCATCCCCGGGATCGTCTCCAATCAACTCACAGCAGTGCAGCAGTTCTCATTCATTGCACAGTCGAATAAATTCGTGACATAGATCACTATTCCAAAAAGCACATATTTGTATAATGAAAACGTCAGCATTAATTGAGTAAGCCTTAATTAAATTTCTTAACGAAAAATGCCTACAGAAAAGGCGCTTCGACTTATGGTAAATCTTTAAACAAAACCGCAAACGATGATTAACGTAACTCTAAGGAGATCTGAAGAAACTGGAAAAGGAGAACGGATTGGCACTTCACTTTAGCAAAAAATCATTAATTAGTAAGAAAGCAAGGATCTATCATGCATCTAGTTTTGTAACACTGGGAATACGAACTTCATATATTACACTGACCCCAAGGTTTGCCTCTTTTCTCATCCTTGTAATCAGTAAAGGAGCTACCCGCTCTCCTTTTGGGTATTTTCACGTTAACTTTAGCGTCAGTGTCATCAACAATGTCATCATCCTTAAATGAGCTGGTCCCTGTTTGATGATTGCCTTTTCTAGACAGAAAATAAGTAAAATTGTCCTTAGTGGTATCATTGCCACCACAGCAAGCCACGACTTCTTTTTGCGAGGTCTCTTTCGTCTTGAAGTGAGAAGTGTCTTCTTGGGGAAATATTTCGTTTTCTTGTATTTCTCCCAAAGACACCATTCCTGAACCCAGTTTATCTCCATGCGGTGGCTGAACACTTGGTTGGTCTGGTAATGCCTTCTTTGCTTGGCTCGTTGTTAGCGCTACAGTGGAACAACATTAAAGCACAGTGAGCCGGGATTAGACACTAGGGTGTAATCAGGTTCTGTTGTTCGTAACTGTTTAGCGCTGCACTGATTAATTATACTACTACATGAGAAATTTCTGCAATTTGATTGGCTTAGAGCAGTGGTATTTCAGCTTAATTTGAAATACCTACATGTGAAAATTACAGACCTTGTGTGGGTAGTAGTATAAGCAAATAATAGCACGATTTGCAAGTGATATTTGGCATAAATAGCACTAGTGATATTTCAAAATTGTCTTAAATTATTTATCTTTTGTGTGATAAAAAAAAACGTCGTGAAATTTTGTGATATCTGTCCTTAAACATTAAACCACGGTGTGCCGTGTTATCGATTATCGCATGACGTGTTTTAAGAGCTCTTGCATTTCCCATGTAAGTATTTAAGGCATTGTGTCCCTCCGTGTTTGCGCTTTCTCAACGGACCCGACTATCTCGGAGCCTGGAGCAGGCTACTCAAGGTGTGTTCTGAGCATATGAATGATTGGCAATAGAAGAGAGGAGACCTAGAACAATAATATTTTCCCCTAAGGTAAATAGTGAGGTTTTCTTGAGCCTTAACGTTTAATTATGGTCACGTGACATGTCACGTGACCAAAAATTGTAAATGAGGGATATTGGCGAATTGGTGGCGAATTTACTTTTTTGGGATACACAAATTGGCATTTCTGAAAGAGGATAAACACACGTAACTTTCAACGTTTGGAATAAGTGGATGCGCAGTTTAAAATTAAAGTTTTAAATAATTCAAGATTAAATTTGGGCATTAAAAATCATGTTTTGCCTCATAATTTCTTACTGAAGTGCAATGGACGGTCATTCCAAACGTGAAGTGTTAGAAATATTTAATATGAATTAGAACAATGTTATTGCTTGATTTCTTTTCTTAAACCGGCCACCAATTGGGCAATAATTTACAATTTTTAGCAAAATGGTCACGTGACATATCACGTGACCTATTAACACAATATTCATTCTTTGAAATGTTAAGGACGATAAGTTCTTTACGTGTGACAAATTTTGACTCAGTGCCACCATCTGTGCCAAAGTTATAGCCAATAATTCATTTTCCTCAGGTAAACCCCTTAGTCCCAGGCCTTAAACTACTTGAGATTGTGAGGTCAGTGAGCCAAAAGAAAGATATGTAACACTGTGTAGCCTGTACACAGACGTTGTTTTATTTTTCTTTTCGTTATTTTCGAAAACATCGTCGAACTCACGAGCGAAGCGAGCGCGCGAGAACGAGTGCGGAGCGCGACACTAGCCCCTTGCGCTGGCGGCCAATAAATCCCCTGCGGTTTATATTTTATCACCCACGCTCGACGGACTTTAAAGAGAAAAAAAGGCCCGGGGGGTGGACTCCGCATATGAAAGGGGTGGGGATGCTCGTCGTCTCGCTTAGGGGTGTAAATTTCGGATTTTGGTCTCACTTAGGTGTTTTGGGCAAAAAGCATCATATTTAGCCGTGAAGGTCTTGTTTAGGGTTGCACGTGAAAAAATATAAAAATACATATATTGTCTGTGTTTTAACATGGTCTATCTTAGGGGTCAAAAAAAGGTTATGCTACGCCCAGATCGGTCTCCTTTAGGGGTTTAATTCATCCCCAACCCTTTCATATGCGGAGTCCCCCCCCCCCCCCCCCGGGAATAAAGGGTCTGTGAACAGGCTACACACTGTGAAACCTGGTTGTTTTGTTTATGATCTTTTTAAACTGCAATCGAAATCAGTAAAGAGGTGAGTTACGTAATGAATCTAGAGAATTCAAGCGCCGTCCTCCTAGACAAGAGCACTATAAGAAAAGAATCATTCACAGGTTCATAATGGTTACGGTTGCCATGCTGTAATATCTTCATGAATTTCCAGTGTCTTGCGAAAGACTATACTTCAGCCTATTCACTTGCCTTCTTTTCCGTGATACTTTTCAAACCACAGTTGACAAAATTCGAATCTTTGTCCAAAAGGTAAACGGAATTCCTGTGAGGACAAACTATATGTAAGAAGACGCGTTGTCCTGTCATGTTGACGAAGGTTATTGGAGTACAAAAAAAAAACAGTAGAGAGATTTAACGTCACGTTTACGGCAAACGTTATATTCAAGTTGAGAATTTCTCAAATTGGAAAATCAGCGAATAATAACACCCCAAAAGATTCTTATGGATACAACTAGAGTGAAACTACCAGTATTTTTGTAGAAGTCATTAACAGTACTAAGACAAGTAAAGGGAAACAGTGTGTCAAACGTGGTCACGTGGTACAAATTCACGTGTGTCGTTTGCCTTAAATGTGACTCTAAATCTCTCTAATGACAGATTCACTCTTTTCCAAAGCTATGTATTCTGGCCAACGCGAACTTAAAAGTCATTTAAAAGTATGTTACGCAACATAAATAATTTACAGTTATCACCGCCCAACAAATGACCGAGTATTAAACAGACTATGGCTGGTTTTTTTTCCCTGACAGCACTCGTTCTCTTTATGTTCTCAGCCTTTTTGAGGATGACGTAATATCTCACACGGGGTAATGATTACTCTCATGCTGAGCTTGGCAGCACGTGAATTCGTACGTAAAAGAACGCAAATTGTGCACTAGAAAATTTGCTCAAACGATTTTAAGAAATCACCTCGGCTTTACAACATCAACAATTAAATTATGCTTCGTGCAACGTTAAGTTTGATAGCCTAACATTTATTTACTCTTAAGAAAATTATATATTCAATACAGCTTTTACAAAAATAAGTTGCCTTTCAAACTTTTAAAAAGCACAATTTAAAGGTCGCATACTTAGATAGCAATTTTTAACGTTTCATTTGAAGAACTTTGAAAAATATATGATCTTTTATACTCTACCTTGAAACAGGAGGAACAGAACTCATCAATTATGATATACGTGAGTTGTACCGTTCACGGCGATAGCCGTATTAGGTCAGAAATATCTAATTGAAGCAGCACCCATGCCAAAACTTGCATCACCGTACTCAATGTTTAAATCATAAAGATATCTAGATGTTATACTTCTAAACACCTTTAGCCGCAATAAAAGGCGAAAAATTGAGAAGAACAAGATGGCGCTCTCAAAGTGCCCTTGTTTCACCCTTAGCAATGTCATGTTTAGATGCCAAAATCTCATTGGTTCCTGGCATCAACTCATGGTACGAGTACCTCCAACCTTATTGGACACTGCAACATAAATACAAACACACAAAGCCACAAAGCTACATACGCTCAGACCACTGACATATCTGCTGTTATTTCAAAATAGCTCAAAATAGGGTGAATGTATTCACAGACTGCTGTGAATGTGAATCGTTATACATTGTATCTATAAAAGAAGGTATTTCAAAGAGATAGAAGAGACTTGCGTATGAATACTGAAGTTTTGTTCCCATCTATTAAGAAGTTCCTTTTGAAACAAAGTGATATGTAATTCGTTTTTTAAAAAGTTCAATTCACACAGCACACCGCCACGTTTATCGTACCTTGTCGAGAATGTGGTCCAATTTTTCCTCTGATTTAATAAAAGACAGAGTCTTATCCTGAAATAAGAATAAAAATCTTGATTTTTGTGATAAATCGTTACACTGGCGCAAAGTCGGAGTATTTTCACTCCCACGTGTAGTTTTTATAACATTTAAGGTTAATAAAAAGGGGCATTCAAGAATCAACATTTTTGAAAGATAAAGACTAATAGTATACTCTAAGACCTGCAAGACAGTACAATACGCGAGAATTTCAAAGTCTATAACAATAAATAATTAAAAATAAAACGTGTCCAGCGAGCAGCATTACCCGGAAGTGCTTTCCTCTAAAAAGTGATCTCAGATCACTTAGGCCGAGTTCCTCCAACGTAGCAAATACCCTCTGGTATTCAGGATCATCTGGAAGGATGTAGAAGTTAATGCTTTTAAATGCGAGAATTTAAAAAGTATGGAAGCTCCCATAACTATGATCAATCAACTGGTTTCCATGACTACAACAATATATATAGGCGTTAACATAAGCTCAGGAGAATTTGTTTGAATTCGGATTCAAATACACAATGAAATAGATAAGGTATCATTCGACAATGTCTCCATGCTTACAAAATGCGCAGTCATAACCGAGAAAAGGAAACACTTGTGTAAAACTGCAAAATAATCTCTTAGTCTTAGTCCTGAGTAAAAGCAGTCAGTGATTTGACAGCCATATAAGCAAGTATCAGTAAAGAAGGAAAATTGTCCATATGTTGTTATGGGGACGTAATGGATATTTGTCTTCTTTTCGCGCTGTTCACGCTATAAGAAAATTCATTACCTGACGAGGGAATTCAGCGTTAATAGATTTTCCTTGAATCGCATAATTTAATAAAAATAAGAAAAAAAGAAACCAGCAATAATATTGTTTGTTTTTATCCTGAGCGCGCGCTCCAGAAAGCCATTTCAAAGTCAACTGTCAGAACTGTCATTGCGTTAGCGAGTAGCAAGCAAGGTCAGTCGTACACGTTTGAACCTTCCACAACTTTATTTGTACCTCGTGTTTGTTTTTACATTTGTTTTCAAACTTTTGTTGTGTTACAATTTGACGATACTTGTTACGTATATCATGGATGTAGATGCAAAACAATATCGCTTAGCCTCGTTTTCAACTCGCTAAATACCTCGCTTCGTTAACCAATCAGAATGCGAGATTTTATTCAATTATGCGATTCTACACTGAACTTGACTGCAGTGGCTTACAATGGAAGTGACCCGTAATTAATGCTACAGCTTGCTTGAGCTGAGCTTAGGCACTCAGGCAGAATTGCTTTTTAGCAGGGAAACACTGGCCTTGTAGAATAAATAAAAACTATCTTTGCGGCCCATAAACACCGAGGTTTTTGCCAAACCTTAAATCTTCCAAGGTCCTAAAGTTTTACATACATTCAAACACTTACATCGATTCGCTGACTTTAATCCGGCGCAATATTTGAAGTCCAGCTAAACGCAAAGACTAGACTTTACTGGTGTTATTTACTGCTATTGATTCTTCTTACCTGAATCCGACGATCCTTTTTCTTCCTGAAATTCAACAGTGATTCAAGACACCGTGAGTAACGCTAGTGGCGTATATCAGTATTACTACTAATCGGTGAGCATGTTTAGGCCTATTACTAAGGTATTGAGAAATGTTTAGACGTGATGAAGGTCAGTGACACCGTTTGACCGCCTTGATATATAGCTAAAACTTTGACAGGTTATTCAGTTTCTGACCGTTTTTGAAGTCTGGAAAAGAGAATTGCGCCGAAATTGCGAATCTGGGCTATAAGAATCAATGAATAATGCTTTTATAATGCTTATTAAAGAGCACTGCTTAATCATGATCTTTAGGTTGGCAAAAATCTACTACCATTAACCCGAAGTTTTTTAACATGTTTTTGGAATCCTACCCAGATGAAAGAGCAGTTTGTCACTAGGCATGACTAGGCTTGAATTACGTGCAGCGTCCAACGCTCCTCCTCTTCTGGGTAGGAGCGTTGCGTGACGAGCCTAAAAAGTGTGATAAGTGACAGAAGAGTTTGCTCCGGACAAGAATGTAGGAGATATTGATAAGAGACATGCCAATGTACATGCCAAGATAGTTGTGATAATACCATTGGAAGTGCGAGAAACTTCAATAATCCTCCCGGAAATGATCATATTTTCACCGTTACCTTGATGAGGTCGATCGTTTTCACTTTTAGTTTTAGTTCTAGAAAAGACACTTCAGTGCTATGTTATTCTTGTCACAGTTTTCGCCCCAGTTTTCGACGCCATCTTGACGAGTAGGCAGACGTGTGAGAAATTACAGTGTTTGTATAATTTCCGTAAAACTGCTGTTCTGAAAAACTTGACTTGTAAACTAACGCTACAAAACAAAGTACTGTACTAAAAATTTGGGGAGGGGGGGGGGGGGGGAAGAGGGCGTACCTGTGCTTATATTTCTGCAGAGGCTTGTTTTAGATTTTCCACATATTTGTCTGTAATTTTTCCCGGGACTCTCTTACAGACAAATGTAGCGCATGTAACGGCCTCAAATTTTTTCAGTAGATTCCTTAGGAGTAAAGCTTTACTAAATTCAGGGCTCGACGTTGCGACCCGTGGCGTCGCGAATGCGACTAGATTTTATTTAGTGGCGACTAACTTTTCACACCTGGGCCCAGTTGCTCGAAGCATGGTTAGCGTTAACCAGCGTTTAATACCTTGACAACGTATTGGTTTTGATACTGCTTAACCAACGATTAAAGCTAACCATGCTTTGAGCAACTCAGCCCTGGGGCCCGTTTCTCGAAAGTCCCGGTAACTTTAAGGGCCCGAAATCAAATATTCAAACCGAAATATAAAGAATAAGAGCGCGGGTCCTAGCTAGCAAACTACTCCATTTTGTTTCATTAACTGACAGTTTTATCATGTTAGATGCAAAACTATTGAAACCTCGATCTTTAATGTAAACGGAGACAGCTTACCGGGCCCGTTAATTATCGGGACTTTCGAGAAACGGGCCCCTGGCCCGGGTTGCGCGAAGCATGGTTAGTGCTAACCAGCGTTAAATACCATGGAAACCTACACATTTTGATACCTCTTAACCAACGGTTAGCGCTAACCAGGCTTCGAGCAACCGGCCCCGCAGGCTGGCCCCCAAGATATTTGTGACCATCTCTGGGAAAACGTACACTAACGATAATCCGTTAAACGGTTAGACCGATAGCTATCCATTAGTCATCCGTTAGACAGATCAATGAAAATCTTTAAAGGCGTTTGCCAATTCAGTCGTTTGCAACTCATCCTTATCCGTTAGATCGTTAGTTGTATTCGTTAGGCTAGCGATAGTCAATCCTTCGATCTTCTACCTGAAATATTCTGTTGAAAAAGTTCCAATGTGCATCGGAGACAGTCTTTTTGTGGGTCTGTAACACCATCGCTTTAGAAAAATTATTTAGTAAGAACTTGTAACCGATGTTTTAAGGCCGCTTCCTTGCGCATGAGTTTCGGCCGTTTTAATGTCCGTTCGCATTGATTAGCATCTGTCGAAGGACTCGCATACCAGCGGGCGGCGTCGAAAACCTATTCAGGTAAATAGTGAAGGGTAAATTTCCTCAAACAGTTATTCAAGCTTCAGAAAATGAAATGCACTTGCAGTTAAACAGATTTTTTGTATAGGAAAAAAACTTATTTGGGCTATCAAAGAACAAAATCATATTTGCATTGATGTTCAGGAATTTGATTAATAGTCGCGGGTCGCGGGTCGCGGGTGCACAGTCGCGGTCGCGGGTCCAAAGTCGCGGTCGCGGGTCCAAAGTCGCGGTCGCGGGTCCAATGTCGCGGTCGCGGGTCCAATGTCGCAGCAGGGGAAAATGATTTGGGGTCCGAGGTAACTGAGTGAAAACGAGTGACATGAAAAAAATTTAAAGGGAAAAAAATCGTTTTAATGCATGATACTCTACGGTAGCCAATTTACAGGTTACGGACTGTTAGAGTCAACAAAATAATGTCTCAAGAAAAGACGTAAAAGAAAAAGCTGGCCGACTTTTGTGCTCACCGCAAGTTCATTTTGTTTTCTTTCTATCGGGCCCAGTTAGTGTATAAATTCAGCTTTGAATGTACTTATGCATAACAGTATCTGATAAAAATGTTACCATGAGTTACCATTGTTTTCTTCTTGTCTATGAATTGCTCACAAATTCTTAGGGGTGTATTCACTGAAAAATGTGCGATACACTTCATAGACTATAAATTATAAACGTTACAACAACTTAAAACCTTTTTTAAAAAAGGCTAACTCGGGCTCGAAAAGCTACGAGTCTGTCGGTAGAAGAAACGAGAACTGTTTCAATTTTAACAAATGGTTTCGGCAAAAATAAAGAAAACGCTTGTTGAAAAACTTCCTGGTCGCAAACTCCCAAAATAAACTCTTTGCACAAGTAACTGGAAAGAGGAGGAGAGACGTTGGGCTTGAAGTGCCAGTAAAGTACATTCAAGCGGGTATTCAAGGCATGAATTTAATATAGAAACAAGTAATAATCCACAGCAAGAGGGGATAAAGCTCGCGCTTTATCCTCTCTTGTCCACAGAAAGGAGTTTGTTCCCACTAACGATTAAAATCCGGAATCCAAGTTCTACTAAGACAGAATAGATCATAGGCTCTTGGTTCTACTGACAAAGACTTGAATCCAGTACCTGGAATCTGGAATTACTTACCTAATTTATTGTCTTTTCTTAGCTCTGGTGGAGTTGATAACTTACCGTTTTCAGTGTCTGATTTACTTTCTTTTTCAGCTTCATGATATCGGGCGTTATTATTTCCTTACCTACTTACTCACTTGGTTATTTACGATGCATGTTTTCAAGATTTGACTGAGACGCACATTGAATGGCTTCCTATTGTCAGGTTGTCCTGGTTGCCATTTAGGTGAAGAGAACAAGAAGGTATATTGAACACTCTGGGTTGCCGTCTCAGTTGTAAAAAAAAAAAAAAATTAAGCGAAAATCTTGCTTCGAGGAACAGACTCCTTTCTGTGGATTATTACTTGTTTCCAAATTAAATTCATGTAAATTGGCTACCGTAGAGTATCATGCATAAAAACGAACCTCGAACCCCAAATCATTTTCCCCTGCCACGACATTGGACCCGCGACCGCGACATTGGACCCGCGACCTCGACTTTGGACCCGCGACCCGCGACTATTAGTCAAACTCGATGTTCAGAATTGAACAACGGTGAAACATGATCTATTGCGTTACCTAGCACGTGATCCAAAGTCTCCTCCACAAAGCAGAAACAGATCGTCAATATTTTCGGGCAAAAGTTGATTTGGCGAGAAGTCTGTTCAACAAACAGCGTGACTTCAACGGTACTTTATTAGAAGTCAATAAAATGCAGCAAAGTTCTCACTTAGGTCGTCACGCAACGCCTTTTCGCGATGGGCTCAATTGTCAACCTAAATTGGCATAAAAACGTTGTTTACAAGAAGCTTGAGAAATAGCGCCGAGACAGACGACGTTTGTTCTCGATTAGCTTAAGTTTTTATCAGGCTAAACTGCAATTGAGTCCGTAATCTAAGTACATTTTCGACATAAAGGAATTATTATTAATCGATGCGCTAAAATTTATTCCCAGAGAAACAAGGGACCTGTTAAGAACTGCGATCCATCTGCCCGATTAATTTTGACGGAAGTCTTAAAAAAGACTTCCGTAAGACTTCAGTCAAATCGAATTCATCATTGGTAATTTTCTCTTACAAGTAAAGTTAAAGTCAAGGTTAGACGGACCAACATTTAGCTGCTAAGAATCGACCGTTAGATCGTAAGACTAAGAGCAATCCGTTAGAGCGTTAGAACAAATCGTTAGAGCGTTTGGACAAACCGTTAGAGCGTTAGAAAAGCTGTTTACTTTGCTATCCATTAGCTACCTGTTAGTTTCTTAACGGTAACGGAATACATAAATACGTAAAATGTATTTTATAACAAGTGCCATTGTAGGGGCTATGACAAACCGGTAACTTTTGTAGAAGGTCTTCTCTTGCATTCAGGATTGACTTTCTGTAACTTATTGACGAAATTGTTGAGGTTTATTAAAAGACCTTTAGTATCTTGTATTCTATTTTTTGGCGACTAGAATACTTGTCCTGGCGACCAAAAATGAAATCTTAGAGGCCAGCTGGCCCCAAGTTTTTTTTTTGAAAGTCGAGCCCTGTTTAGTTTACAATTCATATTTTTTTCAGAACAGCCATTTTGCGGAAATTATTCGACATTATATTCTCATACAAACACTGTCAGTAATTTCTCACGCGTTTGCCTACTCGTCAAGATGGCGTCGAAAATCGTGACAAGGTCTATCGAAAACAACCGGGCAACCATTTGGTTTTACAGGTTGTCGCGGTTTCGGTAAAGTCCTGTTTCCCGGTTATCAGATACTGCGGATAATCCCACGACGCGAATTATGAAGACAAAGAAAGCTAAACGAAAACTCAACCCTACGACGAGTTTAGGAGGAAGCTGAGATCCAACACAACACATATGCATTGACTGATGACTGGTGCATTAATCCGAACTCAATCTGGATAACTTGCTTCCGTGGGAATAACACTTTCCCGTGACCAGCACCTTGAGCTTATTGGGATACCAATAATACGTTCGCGCAGGAAACTTATTATTGATTTACGTTACCCTCAGCTTTCTTGCATTCCAAGTCAGCATGGAAAGAGTGTAGAAGACATAAAAGAAAACGTCAAAGCTGGGCTCAAACGTGTTTTCTCACCATTACAAAAGAGTTCGTCTTGTTCTTCACAGTAGTTTCGTACTATTCAGTCGTGTACTGATTCTTCCATAAAAACAGTTCGTTTAAATTTTGGAAATCTCACAGGAATTTTCTTAAGTTTGTTTTAAATATTGATAGGTTAACAAACAGCATAATGGAGACCCTAAAATTCTACTTTATCCTACAAACCACGTAGTTTTTCTCGTAAAATTCTTGTTATTTAATTTTCGCTGCAATCGGCTCAAACCTGGACGAAAACGTTTAGTGCAGTCCTCGTAGCGACACGAACTTTTTATATTGATTTTGAATGGCTTCCAACTATGATGGCGCATAACAGCATAGGAACGTAACACTGTATCGCTACAAAACCTCAACAGTGCTCTAACTAGAAACTCACCATGATGTTAATGAGAAGTACTAAAATCGCATCATGCAAAGTATATCATTTCTAGTGGCTCATTTTTTTCGCAGTCCACTCATCCCACGAAGCCATTGCTGCATTTGCTAGACTAAACTGTACTTCGCTGGCATTCCAATTTATTTTTCTCAGACGTTTTGGTGGGGTATTCCCCGAATTCCATGTATGGTATAGTTTAGCTCATGATGTAATCATGAACCAATGAGAAAGGATTTACCTTGAAATGAAAGCTCTATGGCTTTAAATATAGTTCTCTAGGAAAATTGCTACCCCTCCTCTATGAGTACCCCTAAAAGGAGTTTAATAAAAAAATTTAAAGAATATTCCTGTTTAAAGATCGGTTGCATTAAATATGTAGTGAGTATTACGCGGCGGAGCAAAGATACTGTAAAATTCGGAAAATTATAGCCCCCCAAACTCGTAACGCAAAAAACCCTCCAAATATAAGCCCCCGGGACTTGTACTTGGAAACGTACTGCCCTCAAATTCAACATAAAAATAAAGCAAAAACTATACAGTAACACATAAATTTTTGCATTTGCCAAAGTACTATTACGTGTACCAAACGATTGCAGTCAAAAAGTGTCACAGTATATTGCTGTTTTCGTAGTTCACTCTTAACTCTTGGTTTGGATTTCCTCGTTCCATATAGACAAAGTACTGCATGGATGAGTTTTAGTAAGATCTACGTCCTCAAGGCGAGTTTCAGTAAAAACTTTCCGCAAACTACTGACATAAATTTCCTTCCAACTATGAGCTAGCCCAATCGATATTGACACTTAAATTTCCCTCCCAGTATAAGCCTAGCCGATTTTGAAACGCAAATTTCCCTCCGTATATAAGCCCCGGGGCTTATTTTCGGAATTTTCCTGTATGAATTTTATTTCCGAGTGGTGAAAACAATATTTTACGAACGAGCGCAGCGAGTGAGTAAAATACTGTTTCTCACCACGAGAAAATAGATCTAAAATTCATATCTGTAATCTACTTTTTACTATATAGACAAAAGACCGGAATTTAATTCAAAGTTAAAATATATTTTGTGCCAAAACTAAACCTGGCGGCTAATGTCACTATAGACTATTTTACAGTTGTGGACTTAGTACCTTAGCCTTCGAGTGAATGTGAGGCTGACGGTGACCTTGTTTTGATACAACTTTGCTTTGTTATGGAAATTGTCCTTGAAAAGTACTAGTTAACGGGAGAGTTGAAAAAACTGACCCCCACTCCGCGGACTACCCACTGACCCCACTCCGCGGACTACTCTACGGACTACTCCGCGGACTACTCTACGGACTAGTCCGCGGACTACCATGCGGACTACCCTAACTAATCAACTAAATTTACTTTCACGGAGAAAAGAGTTAGAAGAAGCGTACCTGCCTACAAGATCACACTTGATAAACAGCCGCCATCTTGATTTTCGCCATTTTACTCGACCCAGCTCTCCTTTAGCCTCGCCCCAGTCTTCATCGGCCACAAGTCAGAGCACGCCGTTCAGCCAATCGATGACCACTATTGGCGCTGGTAACAGTTTTTGTTATATTCAGCTTAAAAATGTTTTTAAGAACTTACTTATAGCCGTGCTTGGAAGTCACCATATTTTTGGATTCACCTGGCCCACAAGGCCCTTGGAGACGTATTCTCCTACGTAGGGCACGCAGTCGTTATTTGGATCGTCACGCGAGGTTTGGAGAGAAGCGTTGCGTGACGATCCAAGAACGGAAGCTGCAATGGACGTAGCAATGAAGAAGAAGGGCTGGGTCGAGTAAAATGGCGAAAATCAAGATGGCGGCTGTTTATCAAGTGTGATCTTGTAGGCAGGAACGCTTCTTCTAACTCTTTTCTCCGTGAAAGTAAATTTGGTTGATTAGTTAGGGTAGTCCGCATGGTAGTCCGCGGACTAGTCCGTAGAGTAGTCCGCGGAGTGGGGTCAGTGGGTAGTCCGCGGAGTGGGGGTCAGTTTTTTCAACTCTCCCCTAGTCAACATAAGAATAACTTGATTTACATAACAAGAAGACGTTTTTGAAGCGTACACTTCGGCGTCGTTAAATTTCTTGAAGTTCTCTCCTTAGCTTTCGTCTTCACTTCAGTAAGGAACTCAAATAATTTCTTTGGCCTCACAAAGTAGGTTCTACGGGTGAAATCTATTCGTCGAGATAAAAATTGATGTTGATTTCTGACCAGGCCAAAGACTTAGTTAACTGATGTTTTTGAAGGCGGGGGCTGTATGTCTCCTTTTCAACCCTCTGGTTTAAATCCGAGATCTTGAATAAATCTGCTGTTGTAGCTGAGAAAAGTCCCATGCGACGATTTCTGTGGAGAAAGCGAGAGTTTTACGGAGTAATTTGACGATGTTTCGCTCGCGTTAAGTATGAAAGTATTATGAGTGGTTTTCGAAAGTGTTGTGATTGCCGCCAAATTCATTTATTGTGTGAAAAATCTCAGGTATATGGTTGAGCTCGTGTTACCAGAAAACTTTGTGACAAGCATAAAAAGACTAAAAACGCTTCGTGAGTGTTAAGTGTAGGTGATTTTGTCTTAGAAAGCCTATTCTGTGCTCAAAGATTGTGGATTTTAAATCTAGTGTTTTCGGCAAAGGCTTAGCTATGGGCCTCGTGGTTTGACGACTAAAACGTTATGCTTTTGCGACGTTTCAAACTCGTTGTTTATTTCATCGCAAAATACTGTTACTTCTGTGAGAGAAATTTACCGTCTGTTGCCAGCAATAAAGCTGTGATTGTTGAGCCTTAGCTGGTGACCTTTTGCTGTTTTCCATTCGACTTAGATGTCAAATTGTTAAAATGCAGTTGAAGTTTCTTTAGCCACGTTTTAGCAAATTCAGTCAGATATACATATATATATTTATTATATACATACTCACCAAAACGCTATGTCGTAAATTTTCGTACGCAAATTAGTTCTAGCCAATCAGAGGAGCGAACGATGGTTTTCACAAGTGAAAAACATGATACGTCCAATCATAATCGCGAACGATGTTTTTTCACGTGTGAGAAAAATGATACGTCCAATCAGAACCCACAGAGGTGTGCGAGTTTCGCGCCAAAATTCCCGCCTTTTCTTGCAGCTTGCTGAGTAGGCTTAGCCACAAGTTGCCGATGAATCCCATAAAAGTTGCCTATAAAAGTGTCTAAAAGTTGCCAAAAAGTTGCTATTTTTTTCAAAAGGTTGCCGAAAAGTTGCCAAAATTTTTCTGCTTTTCGTACCTTTTTTGGGTGCTAAAGATTAAAAATTCGCACATTGCTTCTTATCAAAACTTTATTTGTCAAAGTCCAATGATAATATCAGAGGTTCTTTCCATTTCACTTGATCAACAAATAGTCTATCAGAATGACATGAACAAAACATGGTAATTGTCCGCCATCTTGAAAAACATGCAACGTGATACCGCTGACCTCCTGATAAGGCGTCACAAAAATCAACCCATGGGGGGGGGGCCTTAGGCCCTAATTATTGTATTTTAGAATAAATTGAATAAATGTCTATCCAAAACTGACCAATGTGGCTCAAAACGTGAAGAAAGGGGCTTCAAAGAAACTCAAAAAGCCCAAAGTTGCCGAAAATTCTAAAAGTTGCCAAAATTCTAAAAAGTTGCCAATAATCTCAAAAGTTGCCGAAAAGTTGCCGAGCAACTTGTGGCTAAGCCTATTGCTGAGCGCCGCTTCGCACACATTCAACGAGAAAAGTTTTTCTCAAAGAGTTTTTTCTCGCTAAAAAAGTGAAAAACATTTCAGAAATGGAGTGGAATAGTTTCGTTTGTTTCACTGTAGATAAAGAAAACGGTAGAGAGCCGGCGAAACAACAGCGGAAAGGGATAAACAGAACGAGACGTAAGCTTTTGTTGTACTTTTCGTCGGAGCTCCTTTACTTTCATTTAAGCTTAAGCTTATATTAAAACCGGCCATTTTCCTTAAATTCACTCATTTTCAATTGTGATATGAGAACAAACAGTTAAGATTACTTATGGTTCTTGGATTACCTCATATCCTCACCGTCATTTATGTTTTTAACAAACGTTTTTACTAAAAAGCTGATACTTTGTTTTCGTTGTCATTTTGCGGTAAGTGTGTAGCGGCAAATTTTAGCATTTTTGAAAGATCTAAAATAAAAAGGCCGCCAAAATGATGAATGTCTCCGTATGTATATAATAAACACAATACCACATGGAAAGTGCTTTGTACGGTATTTACGCACTCGTTGTTTTTGTATCAGAAATCTTACTCGTTCGCTGCGCTCACTCGTTCGATTTCTGATACGTCAACAACTCATGCGTAAATACCGTACGCCAGCACTTTCCATGAAGTATTCTCTCTATATATCTGTCTGGATTTGATAAAAGGTACCTCCAGAAATTTTTAGCAACACTCTCATTTGAGGCTTGTTCAGTTCTACATTTGAAATCAGCGCGCGCGGTAGAAGTTGTTTTCTGTGGTCGGTTAATTTTCTAGGTTTCTTCTTGGCCGCCTGCAGCAAAGTTTTCCGGAAGGCATCATTAAGCCTTATGAAGGAACAAGTCTCACGATTGGTAAAGTTTGCCGTCGTCCAATATGTTACCGTATTTCGTCTCATTTTGGCTAAACGGGTGAAACACTGATCTCGGGCTTGAGACGGAAAGGCATCATATTACGAGCTTTGATGTGGGCGGTGACGAGTCTCTGGCCTCAAAAAGTAACTTTTAGGAGTCAAAACTATTGGGCGAGAGCAAAATTGATGCTGATTTCTGACCAGGCCAGAGACTTAGTAAAACTTTGTTTTGAAGGCCGGCGTCCAGATGTCCCTTTCGAAACGGCTCGTCTACATCCGGGATGTTAAATAAATCGACTGTGTCAGCAAAGTTTACATGTGATGATTTGTGTGGAGAAAGCGAGAGTTATTGAGAGAGAGTAATTGTGATGATATTTCGCCCGTATTAAGCGTGGAAACATTGTGTCTGGTTGGTTGTGGATAGTTTTATCAGTGCCGCGAACGTGGTAGTCTGCTACACAGCCGTTTTTAGTGTCGTCACGCAGCGCTCCTCCCCAGTGGGAGGAGCGTTGCGTGACGACTCTAAAAACGGCTGTGTAGCAGACTACCAGGAGGGAGGGAATCGGTGGTTCAGTCCTCATGCCAGTATGACGTCATGTCTCGCTTCGGTGGCTTTTCAAAATGGCGGGCAAAGTCGTTGTCGATGAGGAGGATAAAATTATAGAATTCCTTACGCTTATCTTGTTTCATTTTCTTAGATTTGGCGAAATTAGGATTCCTATTGAAACAGAAAACCAGTATATTGTACTTATTTTGGATGACACCTTCAGAGGTGTAATGATTTTTTAAGATTCCTTTCGATCGTCGAGCATGAATGTCGAGCAGTCATATCTACCGGTCACACTTTCGAGGGCCAGTGCACAGCGATGTTATGGTGTCTCGACTCAGCAATAGGAGGTTCATCTAAGGACATACCAGGCTTTGAGTACGTGTAATCTCAGGCCTTCATTGTTGATGGTTTATCATATCAATCCCTTCAAAGTTCGTTTAGCAGCAGGGCGGAAGAGAGGTGAGTGATATCTTTTTGTTTCAATGCATTTCCCTGTGTAGGGAATACTCCGGTAATTTTCTAACTCATTCCCGAAGGAAAACAGTTTTGTTAAATTATTATTTTTGTGTAAAGCACGTCTGGGTCTATGCAGCTTTGTGCATTTATTGTTACCAAAATTAACTAAGTGGGCTATTGAAAATGCCTTTCCACGAGCAACTATTGATTTGTGTCTTGGAGTCAATGAAATTCATTATTAACGGGGGCATTTAAAGCCCCCCCATTCAAGGAGCTTAGTAGTGAAATTGTTAACAGTGTTTTAAACTCATGACCTAGGACATCAAAACCCATTCAGGACAATTCAGTGGCAAATTACCATTAAAGTAGAATGAGGGTTTTTCTTCAGATTGTCACATAAAAAGCTTATCCCAGGATTTTTGTTTGGGAGTTATGGATTTATGACTGAACTTGCTTGGAGTTGAGGACTGTTAGTCCTGAATGCTCTGAAAGTAATATATAGATTTAGCCAGGACTAAAAGCGAAGCTCCCATTAATAAATTTATAATTTAAATCAAACAATAAACTTGTATTCCAAAATACAGATAACGTTACAGCACATTCATGTGACTTTTGAAGGAAAGGCTAAGAAACATATTTTGCAAAGAACCGCCAAGAGTGAACCAAATCTTACATCAAGTTTACAGCCTCATATGTACACCCAAAAAATAGCAACCATCTTCGATCATATTTAAGAGCCATAATGGGCAGGCTCTTGATCACCGTAGATTAATTAGGCCTGGAAAAAAAATCAGGCCAAATTCTTTGCGTTCGATAAGTTTACTTTACAAAATCTTGCCAACAAATCTGGGTTAGTGACCCCCCGGGTGAGTGAAAACCAACCTTTTTACCATTTGTACATCACATCTGAGGTGAAACAGTGCTATGAGGCACTGTTTTTATCATACAGACCTCTGACAGAATGCAGTATTTCACAATTTTGCAATTCAAATTACACTCATTCAATATTCAGGACGATCAAAGCACGCCTGGGCTTTTAGCTAAACCGTTAAAATAATTTCCAAAATCACCTATACGGCCGGCCGGTTCTCACTTTTGCAGCTCATGAGCTGTGGTCAACTGTTGGAATGAACATTGATAGAGTTTCGCTCCAACACAATAAAGAATTTATTATGGTTATTTTTTTGTTTATTTTATCGATGTGTAATCTTCAAAAGCGTTTGATACGCACGGCAGTTTGAGTATGCGTGAAAGCGATGTTGACACTGAACGACTGAAAACAAACGGCACAGCGATTTAAATTACAATAGAGACTACTAACAATCAATAAAAGAAATATAATTTGGTGAAACATATACAGAGACAACAATTTTCATTCACGAAGACAAGTATTAAAGTGTCTCTAAGAATCCTGAGTCTTCAAGCTTAAGCTTAAAAGCCGGCTTCCCGGTGTTTGCTATTTTCAAAGATGAACTCGAGGCAAGAAAATCGCTCAAAGCTTTCTTTTACAGCTAGGATTATAACTAAATATTCTTTTAAACGTTTTCTTTCTGTTTGCGGTGAGAAAATGTCTAAAGACTTTTTAAAGTTCTGTAAGCTTATATGAAACCTTATGCTCGGTCAGATCATGTCTCAAATCTGACAAACGTGCATAAACTAAATAGCCGCATAAACTACGCTCCACTTCATTAAATTAGATATAAAAAACAAACATCAAATACAGTAATTACTCAGGCTTACCATTTGAGATGCAGCTCCTGAAAGGTATCAAGTAAGGCCAGTATCTCTTCAGAGTTTTCAAGCAAGGTGAAAAACGAAAACGATGCCATCCGAAATCGGATTTCCGACTTTGACAAGCGACGCATCTCTCAACTAAAAATCCAATAAACAAACTAGCCATGAATAACAGAATACTCTTGATAGCAGCTGTATTTCATTTTTGTACATCCAGTAGAAAAAGACAGTTAAAAAAATCACAAGTTGACACAAAACTCTGTCAGCTTCAGCCGTCAAAGTAAACAAGATTCAAGATGCTGCATAAATTTTCCGCATGAACTCACCTGTCAAATTTTGACCAATCAGAGCATAAAAATTGGACGTAGAGCGTGACCAACGCGTGACCTTGGCAAGAAAAGGTCTTCCCCGCCTGTATTTCTAAATAACTGGCTGAATTTTCGCGTCCAAGGTTAGTCTGAAATCAAAATCTTAATAGTGCGGGGCCATAGAGACATAAACACAACATTTTTCATATGACTTTAAAAAAATAAACTTGAGCCTGCGATCATTTGAAAACTAGTAATTTGTCAGCGGATAACTTCAAAAAAGTACTCGACCTCGATGGGTCAACACCTGAGCCCGCGATACGGTCAGGTGGCCAGCCAGCGGATACCTTGTTTTGACAGATGTCAATTGATCCACGGATATTATCCATGATTGATCACAACATTGATGAGCAATCAGTTTTCTCCTGGGCTCCCAAAGTGGTTAGAAAGTGTGAAAGTAAGCATTGGTTTTCCTTTGGTGCGGACAGATGGTTAAAAGCAACTGTCTTCCTTGCATAGCCGGCTGAATTTTTTGCATCCGAGGTCAGTTTGAAATCAAAATTTTAATTGTTCGGCACATAAACACAACATATTTCATATGAATTTTAAAATAAATTATACTTGAGCCTGCGCTTGCTTGAAAACTAGTAACTTGTCAGCGGATAACTTTAAAAAATACTGGCCTTGATGGGTCAACACCTGAGCCCATGATACGATCAAAAGATACTAGTCAGCAGATACCCTGTTTCGACAGCTGTCAATTGATCACAACTTATTGTTGTTGATGTTGTTGCTTCACTATCACTAGAGGGCAATGTTTCCTTTTGTAGGGCAGCAACCATTTCCTTAAATGATTTAATTTCTGGTGATTGCTCAAAGTATAGATCTTCAGTAGCTTCGTCCCTCACTCTAATTTTCAGTTTTCTTGTTGGGCCGTGTTGGTTTACTCTTTTTTTGTTTTTTCGTGGGATGTCTTTCAGGTGTATAGCCATGTTTCACTGGTGTTAAGTTGAGTCGTTTGATGCCTGCAGTTTCAGTTACAGTTTCTTGTGTTTTTACCATGTTAATCATAGAGTCTTTGAGAGATGTTACAGAAACAAAGTCATTCAGTTGTTTATGAGGTAGATTAGAGTGGTTCCTTTCAGGAGCCTCAATGTAGTTCTCAACACTACAATCAGGAACAAAAGTTGTAGGTACACTTGAAAATGAGTTGCATTGTTTCAGTAAAAGTTCTTTTAGGTCAGCTATTTTCTGGTTTGATTGTGTAGAGATGCTCTAATGTTGAAGAATGGCTTTAATGTTTGTAAGGCTACCCTTGTTGTCTTTTAACATCAAGTTTTTGTGATCTTCAATTATCCGTTTTATTACTTGATTATCATTCAAAGTATTTAGTTGTTGAAATGTGACTCCATTGGTACAATTTGTGTGTTGCGTGGCAACTTTCTCAAACATTAAAAGATACAAACTCTCCTTTTCAAGAATTAATGGTTTGGGGCCAACACAGGTTGCTTTTCCATTATTCCATAGACCATTGTAAACAAACCAACCATTTTTGTAATTTTTTGGAGAAGAATACACTTCACACCAATAGTGATGTGATTTCAGGTAGACAATACCAGTCAATTTATACATAGAGCCGTTAATATCAATTGTGTTTTCTTTGTCCAAGTTTGGAGTGTACCCTTTTGAAGAATTTCCTGTGTACCCAACAAAAAATATGTCAGGTTGGTTGAGTACAGTTGTTGATTGTTGTAACATTGCCCCACAAGTCTTAGGATCACTTATAATTATAGCACAGTCTGAGTCAATGGCATTACTCTGATTATTTGTATCAGAATAGAGCATTTTGATGTTGGATGAAATTCCTTAGTGTTAGTTTGTGTTTAATCACCTGAATAGCATCGAACTCATTGGAATCTGGAGGAGGTGTTCGTCTAATACATCTTCAGCACTGACTGGAAACACATTATGTCTAAAGGTGCGAAATGAGTCATGGTTTGGGCCATAACTGCATGATTGTGAATAATTTGTTTTGAGTGAAAATTTCTGTTGAAGATCTTCAGGCATGGATTCAAGAAGTCTGTACATGATGAAATCAAGGGCAGCTTCTTTACCATAGGCATAATGTGTGACCATTTACGTTCTGTCCCTAAACCACTACCATAATGACATTTTACTGTCATGGAATTTTCCTTTTTCTCTTAATACAAATGAATTAAGTAATGCTGTAAGACCTTGCGACATATTTACATTGGGGGAAGTAAAGTGACGTTTGAAACCATGATAGGTCATTTCAAGGAAAGTGTCTGATGACAGCTGTTGTGAATTCCATTGGAGCCATACCTATAAGATTGGTAGGACAGTTGTTGTGCACCTTGCGACTTGTTTTTCCTCTTTCTGCA
>NC_133202.1:14935853-14938314 GCF_958299795.1 Porites lutea | reverse complement strand
GCCAACAGGAGGCCAAACAACATAGTGACATTCTTGAGTAGATGTGCAGAACATTTCCAGCATGATTTGAGGGATATGGTTGACACATACATTTTTGTAAGGAACTGGTTTGCCTCCCATGAAAGGACATTTAATCTCCAGAACTGTTTTCCTTTTCCAGTTGAATTCTATGATTCCGTCTCGGGAAGAACCAAGCCATGATTGATTGTTCTCGTCATTTACAAGCCAAATTCCAGTTTCTCTTACAATTACATTATCTGTTTTTTCCTCAAAAAAACTTTTTAGGTAGGTGACAAGAGCACTGTCTTTATTGATAGAACCCCATAACATTGCCAAATTTGATTCATTTCCAGTTCTTTAGTTACACCATGTAAATCATTAGATAAATCATTCCAGTAATCATTCATGGCCTTTTTCCCATACCACCCAAGAGCTGTTGCTGCCTTGCTTCCATTGATTTTCCCCTTACGAGCATTGAACCACTCAGCTGTTCTTTGTTTGTAAAATTTGGGATCATAGTTACATGTACTTGAATTTTCAGAAGATATTGATTTGTAGTATTGAAAATCATTAAGGCTCTTCACAGATAAATTACCAAGCAATTTTACTAATGATATACCAGTCTGGTACCATGCAGAATTTACTACTGCTAGACCAGTTTCTCATAAAAAAAACTTTGTGCATGGATGGTAGTCGAGTTGCCTTGCAAACAGTAGTACAAGTCATGATTATGGTTTTCATTTGCATGTAAGGCAGTCAGAATAGGTTGGCATGTTTGTAGTATTGTAGCAGGGGAAAAGAGATCAATATATTCAACGGTTTGCTTGACTTGACATACTGAGACAGCTGTTGTTTATCTGCAACATCATGGAAGTTTTCATCAAAGTCCCATGTGCCTTCAGTTACACTACCAGAAGTGAACAACTCATCATCATACAGTTCCCATCCTTCTTTTTCACTGAAATAGGTTGTACTATCAGGAGACATTTGTTTTGCTTCAGATAGAGGAAGAGAAACCAGATTAGAAAGGGCTGTCATATCATAAGAGCCACATGTTCCTTGTGTGTCTTTCATTTCAGAAGATAGAAGTAGTTCAGTTTCCAAAGAAGCAGATGACTCAAAAAACTGTAATGTTGTTGGTTTTCCTCTTGACACTCTTGCAGGTTGCAATGAGAAGTAGTTTTCAACGTCATCCTGGCACATGATCTTTGGAATGATGTGTAATTCTGGATGATGCATTTGAACATAGTAAACTACCCCCAGGAAAGCTCTGATGTTTCTCTTTAGGTCTTTGAATGTGATCCGTGGTTTGAATTTTTTCCAGTGGTTTTTGAAACCACTGGTTGCTTTTGAACTTTCCTGTTTGGTTTCTTTGTACCAGTTATCAAACCAGAGCAATATTTTTAAAAGTTTTTTGTAACATTTGGGATCAACCTCTGAATTGTTGTTAAATATTTTAAATAATTTGTAGCACTGGTTTATATAAGTGTGTGTTGCAACTGTTTCTTCAGCGGGTAAAGGTCCCTTAAGGATGTCTAATGCTACATCAAGAGAGCAAAGGGTGACAGCCCTTTTGCCTCTCATTTTGGTCCTAGGTGTTAACTTCAAATGCTTCCAGTTTAGGTTGGTTAGCTGGCGTTTTACAACTGGTATCAAATGATCAGCTGTTATTTTTCTACCCTCTTTTTCTAACTGCCCATCAGGATTGACAATGAAGTTTCTCAATTTTTTAATCATATGGGGATAATCTGAAAGCCACCAAATTGGTTTGTCGTCATTAGAGACCTTAAGATTGAGGTTTTTCGGCATTTCCCGCGAACGTCAAGAAGTCACGCGACCAGAGCCTTGCCGTCACGTTTGCCGTTTGAGGTTCACGTTTGTACGTCAAGACCACGCTCTAGAGGTAAGTGATTTACCGCAAGTTTTTTTGCACCCTAAAACATCACAATCCCACGTTTGAGAGGAAATACTACTGTTTAGAACTATTTCGCTTATTAATTATCGAATTCTTTTTATAGGAACGTAATTTTGAAGACGATTTCTCAGCTAAAATAGAAGTGAACAAACGAATGAAAACAAACATGGCAGCCGGCTATTTGTTGTTGGAACTGATTTGCCAGTCGGATTACTTTATGGTTAAACTACGATAAACAAATTACAACAAAAGCAGATTTCTGATGATATGTAAATGCATTCTTTGTTTCCTAGATGGCTCCGTTCAGATGGCCAAGTCTTAAAAATGACATTGCCCTGGCTAAAGAAGTTGCTTCCAGAAAGCCACAAACACATCAGGAATGGGATGAATTGGCAACTCTTCTCAGTGAAGTCTTTAGTTCCGACAGCAACAGAGTTGAACTAAAGGGGCGCGGGTGCCGAGAAAGATTGACAAGGCTCATTGAAAAGAATGAACAAGATGACAAAAAGTCGCTCAAAAAGTAAGGGTTAGCACATGCATTCATGT
>NC_133202.1:14905853-14930853 GCF_958299795.1 Porites lutea | reverse complement strand
TCCCAAACAGCTCAACAAGCAATTTGCACACCTGGTCTTACGTCAGTCGTCTCTTCTAAGTCATCATCTGGTATAACTTTGATTAGTGTTAATAAACCGTATTTTGTTTCTAATCTTATAGCAGGGTATCTGCATATTTGCAAAATCGAACGAAAAACCGAAATGAAATTATATTTTAATTTTTTTTATAAATTGGTGAGTCGGACCAAAAATGGAATGTTCTTACTGATATACCTACATCTAAAATTTACGTCGGAAAAAGAAAACAGTCTTTTGATTTTCTACCAAAAAGGTGTTGGGCTATAACTAATTAATTACTAAACCCTCACTTAAAAACGACAAAATAATCGATAAAGTGGTTTAATTTGGATAACAAAAAACAGGTTTGGCCCTTGTCAAAAGTCAGAACCTGCTGGCCGTATGAATTATTTTGGAAAATTTTAGAACCATGACTCTTTTTAAGGGCAAACTAAATTCCGTCATTGAGATGGAAAAACAAGAAGCACTCCGCTGTAATTCTTTCACCGTCTTTTCAAACAAATGAAAATTTTTTCTTATTTAAATTTGTTGCTTGCACTGGTTACCCTCTAGCTAATCGCTTTGACTTAGCCATGTGTCCTGCAAAGTTGAGCCATTCACCGTCCACCGTTCACCGTCCTTTCCTTTTATTGGAAGTAGCTAAGCGAATTCAAGCATAAATGTAACCTCAGCTATTTTTATGTTTGTTTCGTCAAGTTGTAATATGAATACGTTTTGTGTGATGTAAATTTAGCTCAAACAAGAAATTTAATTTTAAAAAAAATTTATTTTGGAAATTTTTAGAACGTTTTTGCTAAAAGCTCTTTATTACCCTGCAGACGACATACTTAGGAGCAGATTGATCTGACTGAACAACAACTGAAAACTTTTTTAGTTTTTTCAGATAACAACAAGTAAGATAAAATAAGACAAAAGTTAAATACGAGAGAAAACAAGAACAAAATATTAACCATTAACATAGAAAATTAGGTGGCTATGTATGACTTCTAGTTAAGGCAGGGCCCGCGGAACGTATTTTCAAGTAAGGGGGGGGGGGGGGAGACTAATGCAAACGCGTAAGCGCGAGCAAACTTAGGGGGTCCGGAACTGGTCTTGGAAATCTTGACAGCATATCGGAATATCTACAAGGATATGCAAATCTCTGAAGAAAAATACAGAGTGCTTCAATTCCATTAACTACAACACGGTTATAGTATCTTATTTGATCCGGAACCTGCAACACTTCAGCAAGGAAGTAAACATCTTTCTTGTAGAATCTAATTCAGACTTGCATTCATCGTCAGTTAAAAGATCAAGGTCAAACTGATCATAGCTCCGATACGGAAGGTCAAGGTTGCTTGACTTGTTCAAATCATACAACAGCAAAACTTCTTCGTTATTAATCAAATTTCTAAATCCCTTTCGCGCGCGTCGCCGAGAAAAATTGTTTTGCATTTCGCCCAAAAATTTGGAGCGCCGTCCTCGATGCGTAACGTAACTCGACAGAGTCGACAGACCGAGGTTATCGTTCCAGTCCCTTTCGGTCGGGAATGCCGTCGTAAAACTTCCCGTCGTCGTTGCGTAGTCCCTATTTTTTCAGCGGCGGAAAGTTTAAAAAAATAAACCTAACTTTTTAAAGTTGCAATACATTTCTTTTCTTCTCCTATCCTTCATTCTGGTGCTGATTGAAGGCAGTAGTTAACTTCTAAAGCTACGTTCACAAGGCACCAAACGAAATTTTCGATCGGATGAAAATCGTGCGTTTGGGTGTTCCGTTCACACGGAACCATCTTAACCGTAGGAAAATTTAGACGCCTAGCCGTTCAGAGTTCCGTGTAAACAAAGCGAAAATATTGAAAGGTCCCTTGTGAACGAAGAGTCCGGTCACAGTTTTTAGCCGGTCGAAAATTCGTCCGATACCGTGTGAAAGTAGTCCAAGTCTTAGAGGGTATATTAAGTTTTGTTCACCCTTTCCCAAGGTTTGGGTGCAACTACGTTAATTGTTCCAAGACATCGGTCACTCAGCGGAAGCCATAAAGATTCTCTCAAAAAATTACATTGCTGG
This sequence comes from Porites lutea, assembly GCF_958299795.1. Taxonomy (NCBI): domain Eukaryota; kingdom Metazoa; phylum Cnidaria; class Anthozoa; order Scleractinia; family Poritidae; genus Porites; species Porites lutea. Next base: position 14,928,770 of record NC_133202.1, on the reverse strand, counting down.
TGAGCTGTGAGGGGTGAGGACGCTTACAAACACTACCTGCATCATGTATTGGTATACGCTCGGTGAAGTAAGACAAAAGTCATTTTCCCAATCCCATCGTAAAGATAGGTTCTTGCATAACGGCAATCAAATGCATTAATTTGGAGTTTGTCTGGGTAATTGCGTTTACTTGTGGGCTTGGGCTTGATGCAATTTCCTTTATTCGTTGCATCTACCCCTTTACTGGTGATGACAACTAATCACTCAGAACGGTCCAAAAATCGGAGAACAAATCAAGTTCAAAAGCTAAAGTAACCACTCGTTTGCATTGCCTTCATTGCGATTTCTTCAATTTCAAGTGCGTTCACGTGGCGGATACAAATCATGCCTCCTACGTACATCTCTTGCTATCTCAGTTATCTCCTATGAAGAATAATCAATTCTGAACTCTTTAACAAGTTCTCTGTTTTGACGAAATGCCATGGGAAACTGGACTGTTTAATTTACAAACTGCTTCCTTATCCGTCAAAGACAGTCAAATCGTCCCATGCAAGGTAATTCAGATTCCCGAATCCAGGAAATTTTGCTTGTGGAATCCACAATCCTGGGTTTGGAATCCTGAATTTAGCTCAAACAATCCAGATTCTCGCTATAAACGATTGGAATCTGGAATCTGGAATCTCTGTTCCACTGACAAAGAATCCGAAATCCAGTACCAGCAATTCCGAATTCATGACGTGGAATCCATCCAATCCGTGGATTGCATTACATAGAGCGCGCCAAAATTGAACTGAAAACGTAGCGCGCGTAGCTGTAGGTTTTGTTGGCGTGCTCGAGATCGAGCGATGTGCGGAGCCACCAAAACCAATGGCCTTTCGTCGGACATCAACAAAACCGCTAGCTTTGCACCCCATTGAAAACTCTTTTGGATTCAATTTGTTCTCAAGAATTTGCGTAGAGGCATGCTAATTCAGTTATTCAGTTATTCAGTTTACGAAACGTGGTATCTCTTTCCTCTAACTTTTACCAACCATGTATTAGAAAATGTTGTCTACTTAGACAGCAAAGTAATCTTTTTTGCAGGAAGACAGAATCTATGACTTCAGGCCCAAACATTGATAAACAAGGTATAAACAGCGCTGTTGTTGAAAATTTGACGGAGTATTTGACAAAGAAGTTGCACCAGTAGAGTAGGACAATATTTGACGGTGTTCGCTCTAACCTGTGGTGGCCGCTTCCCGCCGAAGAAACAGCTGATAACATTCTTAATAACAGTTTACTTTTACTCTTGGTCGTCTGACGTGTGAGTTGATGAGTTCAGTTGATTCAATGACATATGAGCGATATGAACTACAACCGGACTTTTGTTCTTCGGCCATCGTAGCTTAATCAAAAACAAAACACAAACGGTGGTGATAAACATTGTTAACTTTCGCATTTTTATATAAACTTGGCAGCCCGGCCCGTTGACAATTTTACATTTCTCTGGGAGGGTCTGCTTATAGAAAACAACTTCAATCTTCCACTTTTGCCCGTCCTTACAGGTCTGTGACGTCGAAATTGATCGGCCGAGTTCACCCTGAACGCCTAACGTCTCCAAGACTGGTGGAGGCGGCGAGTTGCTCGTGAGATGTGCTAATTTTCTAGCGATATGGAGATTGGTTTTCGGACTCCGAACCTTAATTGTGCTACATCGTTTGTTAATTAAAGGCCTATCAGGCTAATTTTTCGAGTAAAAAAAACCTTTTAAGAAAGCTAAGATAAGGCGATATGTTTTCCATTTTTTTTTTAATTTTTCCCATATCAACCCTATAAAACGTTACGTTAGGAAATATTAACAGATGTATTAATTTGAGCTCACATATTGAGTTTGGGACGCCTATGCTCTAAATTTCTCTTGTCCGGATTACCGTGTGTGAGCTAAAAAACCGTGAACAGTTTGACAATAAAGTTAAGTTACAGCCGTGTGTTAGCTAGCGACCTCGCAACTAAGTCTACTCAGTGCTGCGAATCCTTCTATGCGAGAGCGTGAAAAAGTACTTTTATTATATACATACTGAGATTTACTCACGGTTTTCTTCATGAGAAAACCCACGTAAAAAATTCTGATAGCCAATCACAGCAGCGAATTGGCTTTCTCATACTTGCGTAAAGCATTTCGTCCAATCAGGAGAGACTTGTCAAAACTTACCACTGATTTCATTCAACAAGTTCAAGTTCCTTGAGTGCAAACCTCCATACCGAGTAAACTTTCGTTCCAAAAGTACAAAAATACTTGTACTTTTAACAATGGCTCAATGATCCACGAGATTTGAGCATTTTGAAAAGTCAACTGACGACTACATTATCGAGCAACAAAACAAAAATGCAAGAGCTAAAGCTAGCTACGACGAGAGATGTGAAGCTACTCATTGAATTTCTGAGAGAAAAACACGAGCAAAGAAATCCTGAAGACATCGAAGGCAAAGAATTGAACGTATATCTCTGCGAGTTTATCCTTAGGGTGATGCGAAAAGACGGCAAAGACTTTGAAACTTCGAGTCTTAAAGGTCTATATTCAAGTTTTAATCAACATTTGAAAGAATGCAAATATCCCGTCAGTGTCATCGAAGACGTTGCTGTTGAACGCGCAAGAAAATGTATTGAAGCTAAGAACAAGCAACTTAAAAAGGAGGGCAAAGGTAATAGACCAGATGCAGCGGAAGCGCTAAGCGATGATGAGATCAATATTCTCTACGAGAAAAACCTCCTGGGAATTTCAAACAAAGAAGCATTGATAAATACATTTTGGATCTTCAATTCATAGAAAGAGTCAGCTTCGTTGAAAAGCTATGAAGTACTTATTTGTGTCGAGCTTTTCCTCCTTTTTGTTCAATATATTTCTTGAATGAATACTTACGAAAAACTAATTCGTTGTTATGAAATTGTTATGCTGTTTTTACAGTAAGCTTAGTTGAGTCAATTCAGCATTTTATTTTACTATTTCAAGCCTTGATTTAACTTGGAAAGCACTTTTTGTAAGTTATTTAGAAAGCTTTCAAAACTACATGGATTCTTGTAAAAGCGATTTAATAAATCACCTTGAATTTCAAGAAAATCTCAGTTTGTATATAATAAACAAACTTCATCATGGAAAGTGTTTTCGTACGATATTTACGCACTCCTTTGTTTTCACAAAGCTCACTCCCTCGCAAAGCCTCGCTCGTTCGTTTTGAGAAAACAAGCTCGTGCGTAAATATCGTACGTCAGCACTTTCCATGAGGAAACTGTATTTACCGACGTTTAGTAAAAGAATAACTCAGAAATCACTGTGATCTACTGTAGCTCTTGGAGGTTGTACCATATGTTTGCAATTTAGAAGGGCAACACCAAAGACCTAAGCCACCTGACAGGTCTGTAGTGTACTGACCAATCCTATAAAAGTTTAGGACTCGCAAGCAAATCTCAAGACCAGAAATTAATGATTGGCATTTTCCTTGCCAACTCTACCGTTCAAGAAATATTTCTGGTGTTCACGGTTTTCTGAGTTTCTTAAGTAAATGCAAGTACTTGATTGTTGAAGGCCTTCTTAGTTGTGAATTAATTCCACCGACATGTTATTTGCTCTTTACTTGGGGCTTTCTAGAGGGGTTTCCTTCCAGATCGTCCCTTCCTCGTCGTAATATGGTCCTAAGTTCCAAATATACTCCTTACGGCCCTGCTTTTTGCTGCAGGTTTCCCGATTCTCGAGTGTACAAATTAAACAAACGTGCTGAAGGGTATCCCCTCTCCAGGAATGCGCAAAAGTGCAATTAATTGTACTTTGGATATCCCGGCTTTCAGTCTTGTGAATGATGCACTCTCGAGACTTTTCAGCGCCAAGTACCCAAGCTCCATGATGAAGTTTGCCTGCTTTGTCAACGTATTTAGGTGAAAACATTTGCTTCTTCGTTCCACGAGTGGCTTCGATAGATTTCCATTTACTACCTTTCAAATCACAGGAATCTCTATGTCGTCTGCTTGGGGGTTTTAGCGAAGGTTCCTCCCGTCTTGTGCTTCTCTGTTGCACGACAGAAGCATATGAGGAAGGATGTGATGATGTAGTTGGTTGATACACGCTGTCACGAACGAACCAGGGTGGCAGGGCTGTAATAGGTGCAAAACAGCTGAGAGAAACAACGGAGTTGTCTGGTAACCTAGGAACTCCCGAGGGACCACTGGTTAGAACGTTTGGAACACCTGGAGTTGATGGGCTCATGCACTGTCTTTCTCTCGATAGAATGTTATTAGAAAGACCGGGAAATTCCTTAGCATCTGCTCCCTCTAACCTTTGTGCTCTTTTAGTGGTTGCCTCATAGTGTTTTTCTCTTAATGCAGCCCCATCGAAGTTGCATTTTCTGTTGGCATTCTCATATAAAGGTAAATTCCAGTTTACACCTTCGCTGGGATGACGATCCGAGAAGTCTGCATAAGTATCATTGTCAACTGGGTCATATGCATAAGGGCCAGAAACGGAAAAGCCAACATAGAACCACAAGTCATCTTTACTTTGCTTTGGATAACGCGTGTCGTCAAAACGTAGCTGAATTCCTTGGTAAGTTATAACACCATTTACGTTGACGTCTTTTTGACCGCACACTCGTTCCAGCTTCTCTGAGATCTCCTTACTTCTCCAAAAGTCCGTTTTAGTTTCCCCCTTGTTTTCAAGCGATCTGATCTGTTGCCTGTTTGCAATAGCATACAATCCAGTTCCCTTTCCAAGAAAGTATTCGGCAGCCGACTTCCGATATCCTTTTCCTGTCTTGCCTAGAACAATTTTGCTACATTTAGTGATTGATTCTTTAGCAGAATGGTTAAAGGGAACTAGCCGTTTATCTGGAAATGGGAAGTGAATCATGTAGTTGAATAGATTGGCCCACTCTGAGTTTGGACATTTCGAGACCCACACACTCACAATGTCGTCTAGTTCTTCGACTGGTGGTCTCTCTTTCAGAAGAAGACAAGCCTTACAGCAAATGAGCATATCATCATGGCTTCCAAAACCGCGAGAGCAAAGCCCTTTAAGTAAGTTGTAAATCCTCGAGATTTCACCGTCATCTAGATTAATCCATGTGCTGTACGGATTCTCGTTTTTCTTGAAGAGAACGTCTTGTACAAACTGTTGGTAGAGAGCTTGAGTATCCCTAGTTAAAGGTAGTGAGGGTACCGGAACCACCACGTCACTTAGTTGGCATCTATCGAAGCCGGTTACTTCATAAAAGGTTCGTCGCAATTTTGACGCCCTTATTTTGGCATTAGTTAACCCTCTTATTGTATTGTCGTCATACGTTGTCATGTGTCGAAACTTAACGTCCCCAAAAACTTCGTTGAGAAGACCAAGTGTCGTCGCACTGAGATGTTTTATATAGTTGTGTTCTTCCGGTGTGAGGACGTCTTCCATTTCCCTTGGAATTTCAGGCTTCTTTAGATACTTTGTAATGCTCTCACCATCTAGACGAAAAAAGGGCAAACCCTTCACTATTTCCAGAAGTAAAACAATGGCTTGAATTTTTCCAATCATCGAGTAGTAGTTAAGTTCATGAGATGTGCTGAGTGCTTTGTCGTAGACTTCTAATGCTTTGCCGCATATGTCGATCGCTTTAGGTATCGCTGCCGGAATAGTAAGCCGTTCTTCTGGTTTGAAATCTCTTAGCTGTAGAAGGTACAGCGTTCCTTTGGTCACATAGTGATGCCTGTACTTGGGTTGTTGATTTATGGCTATGTCAACCGCGGTGTGCGCTGCTTCGATACCTGTTTTAGGCATGGGCATCATTCCACGTTCTTCAATCATAGTAGAATAAAGACGGCCATGCTCCTCATTTTCCTCGTCCATTTCCATCCCACGCATCTCATATCCCATGAATCGCGCCAGCTGCTGCCACGTGTATGCCTTCTCGTCCATTTCCGAAGCCTTCTGGCAGATTGTGATGAGTAATCGAAGGGCTCCTTGAATTCCATCATCCCCTTCCAGGATATCCGCTATCAAAGGTGAATATCGCGTCTTCAAGCCATAAAAACCAAGGACCTCGTTCTCAAAATCGGAATCAATGTTTTCAGTATTTCTTCTATTATACTCCAAACACACTGGGTCAGAAATTCTCTTTCGATCCAAAAACACCTTGAAAATTTCCTCTTTTAAAAACTTGTTAACGTAGGCTCTTCCTTTGTGAATCTGTTCTAAGAGAACAATGGCCGTGTCTTTGATGTTGAGTCTTGAGGTAACAGCTTCACTAACAAGAGAATGTGCTGGTCTCCATCCATAGTAGCCGTTTGTGTCGTTGAATCCTTCGAGAAGAAGTCCACCAAAGATTTTGTGAATATGTTGCGTTAATGCAAAATTCCCCTCGTTCTCTTTACTGGCTTGATAGAGAAAATCGGTGGCAACTGAGTGTGGAAGAATCGTTCGGCCATCACTGTAATAGTGCAGAAAGCAGCAGAAGTTAAGGACCTTCTCGTGACTTTCTTGAGAATCATCCAGAAAGTCAAATGTACTCTTGATGTGGTTGTGAAGCCTCTCCTCGATTTTGTCATACTCGCGTCCGAACAATTCCAATCCAAACCAAATGAATCGTTTCTCTCTTTCGAGAACCTCTTCTGCTTCTCTTCTTCGCTTGATGTCGCTTGTGATATTAATTAAAATATCTTTGACTAGAATCGTCTCCTTCTCGTCCAGCTGTCGCAATGTCAAGTCGAGATCCGAGTTTGTACTGAGCTTTGATATTGGAAACGTTGAGAGAATGACACACTTGGTCTGTCTTCTCATTATTCTCTCAGTTAATTGCTTCATCTCATTCTCAGGAAAGTTATCGACAAGAATAAGACATGGAAGGGACAAGTTAAAGTTCGTTTCGTCGTAAACGATTCCCTGAAGTTGCTCGATTTGATAATCTGTGTTCGTTGTTATTGCCTTAACGACGGCACAACGGTATTTCATGCGTTTGCGCCAAAGGACTCTGCGACAAAGAGTCGTTGCTCCAGATCCTGGTTCGTAAGCAACAGTGATGGTTATGACGTGACAGTTGATCTCTTTACTTGATTTTGACAAGGTCTTTAAGGCTTGTTCAATTCTTAGCATTGTCTCTTCTTCCAGTGTCCTTTCGATGCAATGATTGTGGGATAAATTAGTTTGACTGGCTTTTGCACCCTTATAAAAGGCATTTCTTGCTTTCTCTATGTCTTCTGTTGAACGCGGCAGCCGGGGATTTGGAATATAGACCTCAAGATCATCCCACGAATGAATCATTTTGTTAAAAACTTCTTTAAGTCCAGTCAAATACGGGAGTTCCGTTTTAGCTCCCCTTTCCTCAAATTGCGATGGTCCAACCATTTCACGCACAATTTCTTTCAACAGTAGCCAGGGGATGCTAGTTATGGAGCATTCTCTGAGTTCTCTCTGTAGCTGTACCTTGGAGGCTCTGATAAAAGCATCTGCCACAGTCTTGCTTTCGCTAATAATGGTAACGCAATTACTAGCTGAATTTCCAAGGATATTGAAACAACATTCCATCATGTCAACCATTTCTTGAACATTACTTTGATCAAGACCAAGGACAATGCACATGAGCCGCCCAGGAGGACAACAGAATTTGTAGGTGGAAAGAGCTCGGTAGAAACAGTCCTTGGACCATTTTATCCAATCTCCTTTCTGCTTTTCCTCATTTCCCAAAATCCAAGTCGTACCTCTTGTTGAGATATCGAATCCTTTGCCGGATATCCAGTCAGGTGAAACTCCTTTAAAATCATCAAGGCTTCTGAGTTTTGCTCTTGGAGAGTCCGTCGTTTCGTTGCAAGCGTAGTACAGTCCATCCTTTTTAGAGGCAGCGTCAAACAAGTCAAATACTGCGAGCCACGGTATGTTTTGCAAAAAGGCTAGGTTTGGGGTCCCCCTGTACTGTGGAGGCATCTTGTTGGCAATGAGAACATAACCAAAATCTTTAAAGTTCAGGTCACGTAACCGCAGTCTCACCAAAGAACTAAACTTTTGAAGGTCAGCGTCATCTGAGATAGAGTCTGTCACGAGGCAATAAATCATTTTAGTATATACTAAAACAGTGGGTAGTGTTTTTCACGCGTTCTGATTGTGTACTCAATCAGTGAATATCCTGCACTATTCACTAATTCACCTCCAGTTCTCCGAGCGAGCGACACCAAACTCGCGTAAGTTGCGAGCAAAATGCCTTCACGGTTTGCTGCTGTAACAAACAGAAAAATTTCACAGCTAATCAAGCAAGCTGTTCCCGAAATACAAGAAGAAGGTGAAGAAGTTCGGTTTGGAAGCTTTAACAGGTAAAACTTTGTCTTTTTTACTTGAATTTATCGATAAAACCAGTGAAAAAGTTTTTTGTTTACAAAAGCAAATTAAGCTTAAGTCTTGCGTTACTTTATTAAGTTGACTTGTTCATAAATAAGCTTAAAACTAAACTTAATTATCTTTTTTACAGAATGATTTTAAATACAAAAAGAATTCACAACTCCTTTTTAAGAAATTTCCCCGCAAGAGCTAAGTAAATGCCTTCAAAAGTTTTATTTGTCGGCAAGAAAAGCGACAACCACGGCCGTTCGGTCATTGCGCGCCAAAATTGTAATCGTTGGCAACAGTAAATTAGTTAAAAATCATCATTTTTGTGCTCAATTATCTCACTGTTTTAGTATATACTAAAAATGTCGGCGGCTAGTGGTAATTTACCTCGCCGCCAAGCGGCCTCGGTAAATTTCCTGCCACCACTAGCCACCTTCACTTCGGTGAATAATTGTTATTTATTATATGACTGGCTCCGAGAGGGGGCAAGATGAAGCGAATCCTATGTTCTGATGGGCTACCCGAGTGGGCAAGATGAGCTTATCTTGCCCGCTCGGCATTTTCTGCTTTGGTCTCGCAAGAAAAACGTTCTCTTGGCAATGTTTGATGAAGCTTCGGTCAATAACGCAAATATGATGTTCCATAGAAAACGTTGTTTTGGTTTAGTCACGAAAATACCCTGAAAATCAACAACTATTAACAAATCTACTTACCTTCGGCTGTCTCATCGATTCCTGACAAAGAAAGAAAAGAAATGGCGATGAGCATGCTCCTGTGATGACACTTTGTTGTCAAAAGGAACACAAGAAACGCCCACACGTATAGACACAAACGCAACCACTATTGTTTGAAGTTCAATAAGAAAACGTGTCAGTTGACCCACAGTACACGGTCGAAATTGAACCCAGTTTTGTAACATATAAAGCAAGTGGGAAAGTGGTTAATTGCAGATTACCCCCAGCATCAACGGTACACAAACATTCATCTCTAATTAGATTCAGTAACAAATGTCTATATCTCTTAGATCTTCTTAGCTTGTATGTATTTAACGATAATTGGACGAGGTGGAGCAAAATATCGTGGGGAGTAGATCAATTATTTACCGAAGCCGAAGGATGAAGCAAATAATTGATCTGCGAGAATCACGATATTTTGTGATAACCGAGTCCAATAATTGTTTTATCATTCGACCACCGATTTTGTTTTTTTAATTATTTGCAAGCGATCTGCCATTTTCACGCAAGAGCGATCGTAAGAAGGAGAAAAGTGTGGTTTCATTTACGCATGAGCTGAATATAATTTGTAGCCAAACACAGTTGGACGACATTGCGCATGAGCAAACCACTTTTTGTAGGCAGTTATTTACAGATCACGTGAAAATGTAAGAAAATTTGCATCGAATGAAAAAGACTGTTATTTGTCAGTGGTTCCCCATCAGTTGTACAGTTGCCTATATGTCCGAGTTGCTTGATTAAATTAATGTACAGTATTCATTACATGTTCTCTAAAGGAATGCTAAAGAATTAAGTCCTTTGTTAGAGTGAAAAGAAAAAATGAATAGCTGGCGGGAACTAAACCGACAAACAATAAATCCTTACCCAATTTTGCTTCTCTCTTCCATTCTTTGTACTTTGCCATAAGAGGTTCTTTCACTTGCCGATTAACCTCATGCTGCTTCACGTTTGTTGAGGCGCCATTTGTCCTAATGGCAACGTCGTATTGATCTTTGGATACTTTGTAAAAGTCACTTAGGCCCTTCTTTACAGATGTATCTCCATCTTTATAAACTCCTCGTTTTTCAACCCAGGATTTGCAAAAATAGACGTTATTCTTACAGAACTTCCAGTCTCGCTTCACTTCAATTTCGATGACAGAAAGACCTGTGCGGCCCTCTTGGTTTACAACTGGAACAAACTCTATGTTTACACAGTTCTGCTCCCCTCCTTTCTGAAGTGGGCCAGTATCACTCTTAATGTGATCATCAAGAACGAACTGTAAAGCTTTCATTATGTCATCAGCGACATCCTCAACGTCAAGTCCAAGGATCTCACCGCGTTTAAACCTTGAACATTGCTCTTGTGAGTCTCCAACTCCAAAGTAGATTATTCCTTTGCTGTCAGCATTTAAGCAGGCACAAATGAACTTTTTTGCCTTCTCCATGATTTTCCAAGGAAGCGTCGAGGGACGTGCATTTGCAAAAGATTTGAATTCTACCTCCCTGTTCTCTTCCAAATCCAGTACAGAGCCTTTCTGATAAGTTACTTCCTTTCCCTTGACTCCAAACGCCCTTGGGGTACCTTAATCAAAATCAGAACATAAATAACATCCAAATTCACAAAATTCTTTAAAAGTGTAGTACGTTCCATTTCTTAGGGTCTCAGAAAGTTTTTCTACATATTTGGAGCATTTCTAATACAAATACAACGAAATACGACTCTGTATTGGCTGACATAACGCAAGCATTCCATTTTTCCTCATTTTTGCTAGACTGAAAGCAATGCCCCCCCGGGCATACCCCGGGCATTTGGCGGGAGCTTAGCTCTGTACAGTGTGGAATTTGATCCAAAATGAGGCCCGTCTTGTCGGGCATTTGACTTAAGTGTCAAAACGTTGGTAAGCGGTCGTGAGCAAAAGGACTTCGTAATTCTGTCATTCAGCATGTGCCCCGCGTTCAAGGGCCATTGCTCCAGTTGATTCCACCAGTAAACAAAGATTCTCTATAGGTAAACATGCACAGTCAGAACAACCTATAAGCAGGGTTTTCATGCTTTGAACAGGAAGCCATGTTTGTTTCTTACTTTTAACAACGTTTCATAATTTTTTTGGTATCAGGAAAAGCGAGAAATGATTAATCACCTTTCTATTATATTGTATTCTGAAACGAACAATTTTATTAAACTGAGCAAACCTCCGTGATAAAGTTAAGAAAGGGAGATATAAAGAAACAGCCATAGGAGGACACAGAAAAAATTTGACCCCAGATTGGATTCTAACCCACGACCCTCCGTGTTCTAGATCGGATGCTCTAACCATTGTGCTACTGAAGACTCGTTGGCGAGTTGGCGTCGTGCTTTGGACTTACGAACCGCATCACGCAGTCACGCAGTCCATTACAAGCAACACATTAAGGCTTAACTGCATCACGCAGTCACATTAGTAGTAGTCCATTAGTCCGGCGGGAGGGGGCTTGGGCGGTTTTGGAATTGACTGGTACCTAACAAGACTTAGTCTGTTTTCGCCCTGCGATTGGTCAATTTGCGGTCTATAACTTACTGTACGGATCAAAATTTCAAAACTAAATGCTCATTTTGCAGCTCTAAATCTTTTTTCACGAAAAAAAAAGATTTGGAGAAAGTTCGACTCCAACGTTATATTGGTGAGTTAAAACTTACAGTGCTCTTAGTTTTGGCCGAATAAACATTTTCAACATGGCGCATTTGCGTTTTTGATTTCACTTCCAATGGGTAGCCTTTGTAATGCTTTGTAATTGCTCTCGTGAGCCAATAAAAACTCTCAAGTAGAATAACGCCTGTCAAATGACTGTCAAATCGCTTGTCTCGCACTTGTTTCCGGTCCCCGAAGCAAGAACCAAAAAACATCTTATTAGGCTCATTTTCTCGGTCTGTGCTGCAAATTACGGGATCCGCGTTTTTTCCCGTCGATTTTATGGCCCAAGTGCAACGTTCCGATTCATAATTTATGGTAAGGACCCCAGACTCGGCTAATAAGAGTTGTGTATTTTTTCTACAAAGTTAGTGGGGAAAAGCGTAAAGCGCGAGCAGCTATTCGCCGAGAGGCCAGAAACGAGCACGTTTTCCCCACCATAACAAATTACGTTGTCCGCAGTCTACTTTTTCGCTAAAACCTATGACGAGCTAATTCAGTAGTCATTTTGCCATATCAATTTACTCACATTTAGAAAAAACGTAGACTTCTTGGTGGCTTTCTTCCTCGGGTTCACTTGCCTGATTCGTTGCAAGCTTGGGAATAGGGAATTGCTTATCCGGCGGGATACTACATCTTTCCTTTTCCGTCTTATCGGAGATGTCTGTTCCATTCTTCGTTTCATTCGCGTCTAATCTGTCTTCTTTCGGAGCTAGTGGTTCGTTTGAAGCCTTCGTAAGAGAATTACTGTTCACCTCAGACGACAATTTCTTTCCTAGAAGATCACTGTATTTATCCTCTTCGTTCTCGAACATTTCATTGTTTGCCTTTACACGTGGTTTACTCATCGCATAGGCAGCCGTCGGCAACGAATTGTTATTCAAGTCAGGCACAAAGTCTTCTCGTAGAATAACGCTGGTTTTATCTTCTTCATTCTCCACTGTCTTTAGGCTTTCTTTTGAATTGGAATGAAAATTAGCTGACGTCAAACCTGAAAAATTAAGCACGGTTTAGGAAACTTAATTGGAAGCGCGTGAGGTGGTGAAAGGAAGTCATTCGCCCCGAATTGGCGGGAATACTTGGGAGAAGGAAAAGCGAGAACTTGGTTATTTACCATTTAAGTTTCGCGAAGATCCGGTTGACAAGTAAATGAAACACGACTTTTGAGGTCGTTCCAGCGGAAAATTCGCGGGAGCAACGGAACATCTGAAAAGGACGGACGGTATGTTCCAATCGGAAATTCGTATTCCATTTCTCCAAAGCCCTCATTGATACCAGTTTCGAATCAGACCTTCGCGGTCGTTTTTTGTTAAATGAAACTGATTTGTACAAATGGAAAACGCGATTCCGGGACGAATTTTGCCTATCCTTAATTTTGGTTACCATTTGCCCAAACCCTTGCCCATGTGATTTGTAAATGGTAAACAACCCTTCTTTCCTCTTTCAAAAATCATTTATAATTATGGCTGCGCCGCAGACGAAGTTTCCTTCACCCTGCCCACTCCAATTAAAACTGCCGTCCTCATCAGCTAACTGAGGTTGCCTATTTACCGAGTTAGGGTTTCGAGTTGGATTTTCGAGTTAGGATCTTTGGGCGGGATTTTTTGGGCGGGGTTTCCAATAAATTTTCCGTCGTTTTACAAAACGTACTTTGTCAGCGATGTTGCGCATCTTCTTGAGGTCTTTTCAAGATTGCGGTAATCTTGTTTAATCTATCCTAGTATTGCATTCGTAATTGTATTTTTGACTGAAAAAAATAGCAAAAACTTGAAGGGGTGACAGGGCGCACATCATCACCGGCGTGAAACCTTTGAAAACCTTTTACATATTGCTCCAGTGAAGAGAACTCTTTCAGGGATTTTACAAAACATTTGAAGATTATGTAGCTTCTATGAAGTGGACCAAGATACGGCTCGGTACAGTTTATGTTCAGCAGGGGAAAAATGTGTAAGTTGAGCAGAGCCTTTATTCCACATAGCAACTGATGAGAATCGTAAAATTCGAAAAGGCCGATCTTGCTTGTAAACTTATATTTAACTGCATAAATTATGTAGTGGCATAAAGAAGCCAGTCAATTAATTGGTAAAAAACCTAAATGCTATAGTATATAGAGACCGCCCGGAAATACAAAATTTCTCTTCGAGTGTTGAAAAATATTTCATGAGTGAGCGCAGCGAACGAGTGAAATATTTTTAACACGAGAAGAGAAATTTCGTATCTCCAAGCGGCCATGTAATGTTCTATTTATTATATAAACACCAACGAAATACCAAACCATTTCACCGCAACAGTTTTTTCCTGCGAAAGGCGCGATTCATTATGTAGCCATAGCAACGGTCATATTTTCACGAGTGAAAATAGCATGTTATTTTCACGTGTGAAGATATCATGTTTTCGCGCGAAAGCTCACCTGGTATTTCATTGGTGTTTATATAATAACAAAAATATCTAGCTTTGAATCTCCTTTAATATTGAAATTATGTCACATTAACAAAGCGATAGAGTTTTAAACCGACATTCAAAGGACACAGCATCATAATGTATTTAAGTCACGCTTCTACCGCGGTAAATACCCAAAACCGGTGTCAGATTTGCATATATTTAAAGAATACATGCTGTGTACTGAGCTGAACATTGAACTCTAAGATCGCGTAAACCTAAACTGTAAGGAGATATTAAAAGCAAATACCTAAGTTAAACTCATCGCTAATGATGAACTTGGGAGCACTTGCCTTAAAGGTTAGAGGAGGGCCAAATGCAATAAGCAGAGAGGAGGTATCCATGGCAACCCTGGAAGCGGGAACCACCCCAAGAGCGGCCACTAACCGGCACCGTCATACTGAATAAATTCAGTGGAGATACTTACCTAAGAGAATACTTACCTGAAAAAATACTGACAAAACCACCAGGCAGGGAGGGAGAAGAGGGAGCAAGAATCCGTAATGATTCGCAAGAAGGGAAAAATTGATCCGCTACGATCAGCAAGCAAAGCTACAATGCAAAGCAACACTAGTGCACACAAGGAGCCCTGCAATTTCTCGCGGGCCGCCCCGTAGGTCACATACTGAAGTGGGAGAAGACCGCTGGCCAACTCGCTCAACTTTAACTTTGCCTAAATGATATTTAGCCACATATAACAGCAGCTATGGAAAATTAAACAGGAGGGCATTTTGCATGCGCATGCGTGAATCTGCTGAACGACAATAGCGTGGGCGCATCAAATCTGATGGCGGGAAATCGAAAACTCGCGCGTAAAGTTACAGTCCTTTTAAAAGCCATTTCTTTGGTGCTTTGAATACCGTACTTTCCTACAAAAAATATTCTCCATGATAAAAATCAGACGTTTTCTACGCGGGTTTTCACTTGTAGATTTTTCAGCAGTAGGTTTTCTTAGCCTTTTATAGACTTTCAAGACTCAACGCCAAAAAGTCATGTTCCTGTATAAGTCTGATTTTCACTGGCAAAGCAATGCATTTCTATGGTTTGATTTCCAAACTCGTGGTTTTACATATCAGGGAGGAAATGCATCGTAGCAATGTTCAGCTGGTTTAAGACAAAAAGCGAAAAAAAAAATTTACCACGCGAGGTCTATTTATTAGCGCGTGTCTCATGTTAAACTGATCGCGAAGACAAGCGTTTATATATGCCACAAAAACGTGAAATCTATGGGTTTTTACAGTATTTCGAAAGTTTTCGAGGAAAATTTATAAAAAATATTCTATAGGAAATGATTAATGGATTGAGTTTGAGACAGAAACAATTACAAGTGATTATGTAGAACATAATCACTTGAGCATTTCATAAACTCATTTGCAAACAAAACGAATGCACATACTCCCAAAAAACGAACAGTACTTTTATTTTTCTTTAACTCTAAAAGATACAGAGATTTTTCTTAAGCTACTATTTTGAAGCGACACTTGAGTAACAACTCCTTTGTTCCACAAGCGATTTCTTGTTATTAATTTATATTTGATGACAGCAGTGATCCATTCAAAACAGAGAATAGCCATCACTCCATAAATCTACATGTAACTGACGATGTTGTTCACCTTCAAAGCCTGTTTAAACAAAAGATAGGAAGTTTGTTAAAGGGGTGCATATAATGTTGTTTCCTCAAAAAATAAATACTTCTACTAAAGGACCCAAATGAGCTGGGATGCGACAACAAACATGGCGCAAATGGATGGATTAATTTGTCTATTATTAATGTTTCTGTTGAGAGCTTTTTACTGTATTCAGATGAACCCCTTATGTAAGTAGTACATCATGGAAGAATTATCAAGCAGAAACTGATGCATTAAACAAGAATGTGGTTCAATACAGAGGAGAAGCTGGCCTCAGTGAACATCCTTCGTGAATGAAACGTCTCACAAATTAGCATATCAACATATGTAATATCTACAAAATGGTATCATTTAGGAATAAATGCGATTTTTTTGCAACAGAAGCCAGGATTTATTTAAAAGGTGTATTGATAACGTTTCATTTCGTGCTATTTTAGGGTTGGGGAGTTAGGCTAGATTTTCTTTAAAACGCCAAAATGTTATATTTATTTGCATAATGAAATGTAAGCAAACAGTGTACCATCAAAGTAAGGTGGAAAAAATCAGAATTCTAACCGATTGCTGTAATTTTTTTCCTTTGTATAACTAAATGATAGATTATTCTTATTTTCAAAACACAATCTTACTGGCATCATCATATTGATTTAAATATATAGTTGACGTGCGTATATTTTATGTCCCACGAAGCCGTACCGGAAAGGAAAGCTAAAATTACTGCAGAAGGCGATTTTTCACGGCCTTCATCAAAGCGCCATTTATTCGCTGAAGTATTCTTAGTTTCATTAATCATTAACTTAATCTGGGGAGAAAGGCAAGATTTCGAGATAAACAAGCCAGAGAAAGGGTGAAAAACAAATTCACAGCAGGATGTGGACATTTAATTAACCACTGTATTCCCGAAACGATTAAGTTCGATTTTAGATTTATACTATTGAGAAGAATTAAGTATCTATAGGATAATTGTTTAAAGAAAAACTATCATACTGACCTTTTCCTCCTGCTCAAAAAATGTGCGCGAAATGTTAGGTGGTAAGAACATTCAGCCGCCATCTTGTCTTCTATGTACTGTTTTACGAAAGGAAAGACCGTTCTGTCAAGGGCGACAGCGAGGCTACAATAAACTCACTTTCATAGTAGAAATACCTCGATACCTTAAAGAACATGTTTGTGGAAGGTAGCACCCAATACAAGTCATTCAGCTCCAAAAACCAGCCTGGAAATGCTGGTACTGAACATAAACAATTCATAGAAAATGCGTCTGTGGTACTTCAACAGCCTATATTGACGCATGCGTATACAAAATGCCCCCCTGTTGGAAAATTATCGTAATTTTGAGCAGACTTATCTTATAAACGGGCAAAAAATTCAGGGGCACCCAACGAGAATATAGCTCAAAACCACTTAAACATAGCATTCTTAAACGTGTTTTTGTATTTAAACGGTGGATATGGGCATATTTTTATCCCCTATAAATTTTTCATCTGTTCGGATTTCCTAGCTGAAAGTCTAATGATCCGAAAATTATAGGGATCAAAACTTACCTGTTCGAAAATTTCAGCCAGAAAAAAGGCTCCCGAAAATTCTAGGTGACCTTTTTAGGGTAAAAATCCGTTGAAAATGGGCAATTTTACCATTTTTTAGATGTTCGAAAATCCTAGGAGAGGCAGGCAAGCAAGAAATTTTACAGCAGATGTGCCGAAAATTCTAGATCTCAAATCGTCTTCCGAACAGATATTTTTCCGAAAATTGTCGTTGGGTGCCCCTGAAAATTCAACAGGAATACGCGTGAACTGAATAAACTGTCTGCTGTACATTAAAAGTTCTGCTCAACTTACACATTTTCCCCTGCTGAACATAAACTGTACCGAGCAGTATCGTGGTCCGCTACATAGAAGCTATATGATAATTCAAATTTTAAAATGTAAAATCCCTGAAAGAGTTCTCCTCACTGGAGCAATATGTAAAAGGTTAACAACGCTAGCTCCTTACGCCCTGGTTTTCCACTAGGTTTTACGCCGGTGAAGATGTGCAGCCTGTCACCCCTTGCTGTTATTTCTTTTCATGTAAGACTCTATGTCTTGCCTCTCACTTCATGTATGCTTTATATAGTGATGTCGCAGAAAAAAAGGCAAAACACAAACTCCACCCTTACAGGAATTCTTTTGTTGACTGCATTGCGCTGGAAATCCACGAGACGGTTTACGGACAAACTAGCCGATTCGTTGCAGCTGGATTACTAGTAATCATCTCGAAAAAACCAACTCTACATCCTCACTCGAAAATCCAACTCGAAATCCAACTCGAAATCCTAACTCGAAAATCCAACTCAAAATCCAACTCGAAATCGTAACTCGGAAGTTAGTTTGTCTCCAGCTAAGTAGATGTTAAACTAGATCCATTCATGCACCATCATGTCCGTGTGTTAGTTACGGCTTGGACGTTGCGCTTTTAACTTTTAAGTTAAATATTTTTTTCATATCCAAAACAGTTTACATTGCTCAGTTTCGTAAAAAAGCGTAATCTGATAATTATGATAGCTATTTTTAAATAATACGATCAACATTTGATTTTTGATACGAGGCTCAATTTTAATTTTGGACTGATTCATTTCACGAATGGATACTGATGGATTATTAAGGCCCTACCCTCATATTTGGGAAAGGATGAAACTCGATACTTAATAATACTTAATAATAAATTTCCGGTTTCAATCGTCTACACGAATCAAACCACTCTGAAGAGCGGCTTCAAAAAGCCACGTTTCGGTGAGCAGTATAACTGGTTTCGTGTGTACGGAAGGCCGATTCGTTGTACAAAAAATTACGCGGTTTCAAAAGATTTTTAGATTTTCGCTTGGTCGATAGTGCTCTTACAAGTTCACTTTCAACGAGTTTCCAGCCACTCTCAAATACCCTCACACCTAAAGCCCTCGTCGGTTGGGCAAGTGACTCTTTTTAAAAATTAGGATTTCTGCACAGTTAAGTCATTTTAAATTTATTACATTAAGACTCAAAACAGACATTAACATTTGAATTACTCGCCATTTTGTTACAAGAAACAAGCAATAAGAGGGATTACTAATGGAATAGGGTAAAGGAGGATCCGTCTTCTGATCCTCCAGTTCTCTCTTGATAATTATATTTGAATAAGGTCGTTTCCCGTAAGATGACTTTTGGAGCTGCTATTCTTTTCAGTTAAGCCTTTATCATACCCACATACATAACGCAAAACAACCTATGAAAACTGCGCTTAACTTACTTTTGACATCCAAGGATGTGTCGTCTTCGTTGCCGTGTTTGACAGCATTTTGCTTGTTTTGAGAATTTTCCTTTCTGTGTTTATACCCACTGATCCTTTCTTCCATGGTTGTATCAGAATAATGGCTTTCCCCTTTTCCTGAACTTGTCAACTCGGATGACGTGATTGGAACCTTCTTGCATAGTAATGTTTCTTCTGAATGGCATATTTTATCTCCCTGATGTTCGCTTACACAGAATGTGGTATTCAACCTGGCGTCTTCATTGTTCCCTAGAATCACTTGCGAGCTTTGTTTGTGGCAGCTGATATCTGTAAGAGAACTTGTATTTTGGTGCTCCAATTGATCTGTCGGATGAAAACCAATGGAACAGTTCCTTAGGGATTCATCACTAAAATATCGGTAAAGCTTGTAACCATTTTTAGTGTGTATAAGCACAATGCTTCAAAACTGGCTAAGTAGATGATAAATATTAAGTTTAAACTGAGCGACTGTTTTTATACACTAATGACGAAACTTATGCTTAACAAGAAAGTTTTAAAGTAACGCCAATTTTTATGGCTGACATTGTGCGTTTGCCTAGTAACGGCGTGGCAGCTGCCTGATGATCTTCAAAGGAAAACTTATTCTAATTGTATGCTATCACCACTTTCCCTTCTGCCTTGTTTGGTGGAACGTTTTAAATTGTTGGTGGAATAATTCATATGGGATAATAGTCCAGTTTCGAACTCGTCGCGGCCACTGAAAAAAAGCACTGAAGACTCATTTATACAGGGTTAGCCTCGACTTAAGGTAAATATATTCACATATTCCAGTCAAAGGAAGACCCGTGGAAAACTGTGTCTATTGTCAGTTAAATTCAAATTCCGGGACCTTTTAGCCGGTATTTGTGAATATTTTACGTTAGGTCCAGGCTAACCCTGTACAAAAAGGTCTTCAGCTCTTCTTTAATTCAGCAGCCACGACCAATTCGAAACTGGACTATTCAGCTGAACGACTGGCCCCACACAAGAGACCAAAGTTGAAAAAATCACTTCTTATGTATATTTTAAAGAGACAAAAATAAAGATGAATCTGCCTGTAATACTTTGCCCAGATGTCGTAATGGTCTTCATCCGCCTTTTAGCGACAAGAGACTCAGAGGAGCTGTCTTTGCTCAGAGTTCTTTAATAAAAAAATATTTAGCCGAACACTTGAACCGTATTCAGACCGGGTGGGGGCATTTGAGTCACCCTCTAGTTTAAAGTTGAATAACTTCAAAACTGCTCAAAGTATGGCCACCAAACTTAGACTCTTTTCCTAAAATTTATTTGGGAACATCCTCGGTAACGTGTTCGTCAACACTGACGTTGCCATGGCAACTGAGTTTTGAGGGCCGTGTTTGGCAAAAATTTGAAAACCGTTATTCCTACATTCCCTGATTGAATTACCACTCTAAACTTTATTTAGCAGTAGTTTATTAAATTTTAAGGTTAGTAAACTTTAGACTTAATGTATATGTAATTCAGGCTTTTTAGGTACTAATTTAGGAAAAAACTTAAAATTTAAAATGACCAAATGATAGTTGTTGAATTCAATTTAGAGCAATATTCATTTCTATCGAATTTAATTACAGGCCATATTTATTTTGCTTCTGAAATTCTCTGTCCCGACTACCTCAATTTTTAAGGTTTTCAAACCAAATAAACGCATTTGATTAAGTCATAATGGCAGATCCAAGATGGCGGAAGGTCGCAGTTCTTTCTTTTATAATCAACGACCATGATATCCCTGCTAGAAGGTTGTGACTAGAATGGATACTAGAATGGATCAGGTTGGACATCTTATGTTTATTACACAACGCTATACTCTACACCTCGCTATACTATATTTAGGCGAATTTACTGGGCACGAGAACTTTTAGAAAAGTGGGGAAATCAGAGAAGTGTCAGTTGTGTCAGGAAAAGAGTTGAATACAGGGTTTAGCACCGAAGTACAGTGATTAGGGTTAAGCACTGTTTTAAAAACGGTTAGCTTTCAATAATGTAATGATCAACGCCATGTAAAGTAAGTTAAAATTAACCGGTCTCGGCAGTTAGCCCTTGATGGTGTAGTGTATACGTATATGGATCATAAATCAAATGACGCAAGTTCAAGTCCTGCATACTACTTACTGTTTTCTTTCTTCTCTTATTTAATGCTTTAAGTTATAGGACTCCTATCATGTATTTTGAGTGAAGATGAAAATCTGACTTTGGGGTATCCAACCCTGCTAGGAAGACCTTAGATGACAATTACCTCAACCGACACCTCAACCAGGTTGTGGTGTCCAGCGGTTTTAGTGAAAACAAGGGTTTGAATGAGGTGCTCAGGTAGGTACTTCATGTAAAAGCGGTACAATATATGTCCCCATACATGAAGTACCTACCGGTGCTCAGTCTCGCGGGCTCATAAAACTTGGTCTCGTTCATTCTTATTTAAGGATTACCTCTTTGCTGTTTTTATAGATTATCAATTTGTTAGCGAATTCCATAATTTTATATAAAGACACGTTGGTTATTTTAGTAATGTACGTTTTACATCTATTTTAGGGGAAAAAATTGTTCATCCTTTAATTTACAATGCGACGTCACGATAGAAAATTTGGTAGCCATAACAATATTGGCTGGTTTTAAAGTTATTGAGCAAGGCCTCCGACGCCCCTCCAAGGCACGAGCAATCCCAAAAAAGCCCGGACTGAATAGGGTTAAAACAACTAAATAAAAGAAATCAGTACATGACCTTTCAGCGTCTTTTGATATGCGATACCTACCAATAAATGCACATTCTTGGTTAGTGCTGGTATTCGCAAAAGCACCAACGTCACTCTCCTCAGGTCTGCAAGTTTCCTTATCACTGCCAAAGAACGTCTTCTTTGAGACAAAGGGTATGTCATTTTCTTGTATATCCTCTTCCCCGCAGCCACTCTTTGCCAAGTTACCAGCCTGGTAACCGTTACCTATTAAAGCCATTTTTCACAAAAACGAACAAAAACGTCCAACATTGAATTTTAGGCCCAGTACAAATCACGAGGATGTAAATCAAAGGAAGGGAATGTAATGTGTGATACCAAAGGCTTCGTTGAAAACATCAAGCATATTTGTCTAGTTTTGGCTTTTGACTGCCGCTATTACTAAAGTGGCCAAATAGCCGCATTTAGAAGCACTGTGCAGTGGAATCAAGCACACCCTTTTTATTAGCTTTTGATCATGTCCTTAACTTGTTACAACAGAAAATCTGTTAAATACAGGGGTTTTTTTACTGGGGAATCGCCCGAAAAACTGAGCACATGAAGCTGACAGGAAGCGTACGGAAACATATTTACAAAAATCCCAGTCGGCCTCCGTAGCTAACTTTAAATTCTTATGGCTTCATTTAATCCATTGGAATATTTAACTACAATTTGGAATTTCCTTCGAGTCAATAGTCATGATCAATAAGGCGCTCCTCTCTATCACGCGATAGATACTGAGTACGTTTTGCCAATAAGATTTTAGAATTAGTGAGATAGTATGATAATTCGTTGTTTTACTGGGTAATGCTTATTATAACAAAGAGAAACCTACCCAAACCACCTTTATGACAAGTTTTGGTATCCAGAAAAGTATGTGCAACATTTTCCTCTTGACTGTATTCTTCATGTCTAATATGATAACGATCTACTCCCAAAGTTTTGCATGTCTGCGTCACATTTTCATTTGTACCCATCTCTCTGCGGCCATTCGTTGACGAGTTGGAAGTTTGGTTGTTGTCATCTATATTTTTTCAAAAGAAGTGAGAAATATATGTAAAAACAGAAAGCGAAATTAAGTGTTAGCATATGCGTCTCTTTTTTGACAGAAAAGTGAGGCATAGAACATGATAGAACTAGATAATGTCAAGCAGGCGAAACAATG
>NC_133202.1:14673353-14903353 GCF_958299795.1 Porites lutea | reverse complement strand
CAAATGATCATCTGCGGTCTCTCCTACATTAAACCGTGGCCGGTACTCCTCTCATTTGCATTATTAAGATCCGCACTCATTGTCTTAGAGGATCTAGGGCAAAAAGGAGAGCTCTGTTTATCATTATATTAAGAACGCTTACATTTTGATAAAAAATGTAGAAGGCGCTATTTAGGAATACGAGGTTTTTATAATTTTTAACTTGCTTCTTTTTAGTATCAGAAACGGATATTAGGGACCTTAAGCATCGACGACGAAATGGGACGACGACGGCGACCTGAAGTGAAATTTTCCCGCGCGAACCTTCTGGGCATGTGTAAGGTTGTCAAAACGTCGTCCAGCCTTCGTCGACGACGTAATTCAGTGAGGTTTGCCGTCGTCGCTAAAACGTAAGTATAAAACTATACTTTTTGCATGTAAATCACTCTTTTCCCCCCTTGTCATTCCGTACAAGTAGAAATATATTCTTTGTGGATTAGCAGAATCCAAATGTTAAACACTTTGTCGGTTTCTTCGCCTGCTAACTTGAATTTATTTTTCAGGTTCGGTTTGTTTGAAAACCTGAGTGATGGCGGAACAATATGTCGGAAAGACAAGTAAGCTTTCCTCTGCTATCTTCCGAAACTTTTAGATTAACTGCTGTTGGTTCCCTTACGGTCCTATGTTTACTCATGCATTCTAGGTTGTACTATAGGATAAATGTTCATTTTTTCGTACTAAGATTTAATAATTTCCCATGTTGTTTTTAGCCGCTAGTAAAGGCAACTATTTTCCAGTGGACTCAGCTGGAACATGATGTCGTTATGAGGAGCCCTGAGAGAGGATAAATATGGGAGAACATTGTAGCAGCACTGAATTATCTTCAGCAGCCGAAATTTAGCTTAACTGCAAGTTAAGAGCTGTTCGAGATCGGTATACATGTTTAACTTCATTTCAAAACAAAAACAAAAGCTGCGCGACGAAAAGAAAGCCTCCACAATCAAATAATCCAGGTCGTAAAGAACAATGAATTCGCCATCGTCGATTAAACCATCGTCATACCTTATAAAATGCAAATTACGGACGTCTTTGAATGCCCTAACAAGACTGTAACAAGACAAAGTTCTTCGCAAAGAAAAATTCGTCATCCGTATGGGAAGCTGCACTGCTTAAACTTTGTTTTCCCCGCCGAAAACGAAACCCTTGGCCCAGTCTGCCTCGGTTGCGAGGCGTCGTCGTCGTCCGTTTCGTTGTCGATGTTTAAGGTCCCTAATTGTCATGACTTAATTTAAAACACAGGACTGTGTGCAAGTTATATTTATCGCATCTGAGCCGCGAGGAATGTATTTGGGTAATCGTTAGTGACTTTGATTGTATGATTTTCTTTTTAAATATTTCTGTAAATTATGTAGTTCTACATATTTTCAAAGTTAAAATTATTATTATTATTATTATTATTAATACTACTATTATTATTATTATTATTATTAACATTATTATCATTATTGCCATAAACATTCTCACCGATGCTTTCAACAAATTTCTTTTGACCAGTTTTCTATATTGTCAAGAGACTATAAAGGGGACAGAGAGGGCATCCCCCATATACACCCTATTCCATAGGTAATTCGTCTCGAGTTATTTTTAACACCACAGATCTCAAGGGGGATTAGACAACAGCCAATCACATAGCGCGAATGTGTTCCGCGTGGATGACCCACACTGAGAGCCACGCGTCCTTCACGAAATGACGCAGAACAAAATGGGGGAAGACGCGGAGAGCGATTTTGCTATTCCTTTTGTCGACGAAAACGACTACAGCGAGATTTCTGCGAAAGCTGTGTCAGCGAAACCGAAATTAAAAAAGAATCGCCCTTCCTCTCTTGTATAGAGCTAACAGCAGAGCAGGGAAATCCTTAACACACTGAATATTCTCTCAGGATCATTTATAATTTACAGTTTGAAGCGAGCAATTTCTGGTTTGATGTTTGTTTTTTTCAGTCTTTATAGCGATTATTCCTACCCACCTACTTTGTCAACTGTAGGCGAACCCTCCTAAAGCTGAATTTCAAGGGACCATATTCAAGCTCAGAAAGAGAAATAAAATTTCGTCGTTGCTTATTTACGTCCTCCATAAAACGCGAAATTAGGCATTTTCACGTCGTAGTAGTGCAAAAACGGGAAAGAAATGAACAAAAAAGTGTGCTGCACGTGCGAAGTTGTTTTTTTGCTAATTAAACCTATTGTTTTTTTGATATTCTAGTTGTCGTCCGCGTCGTTGGATCTTAAACTCCCTAAATTATACAAACGACCGGTTTCAATAGACCGGCGAAATTTCTCATTTTATTAAAGCACTGAGGTTACGACAACTTCGAGTTAAACTGATTTCACGGGTTGTCAAAGAGTCCAGCGATTCCTTTTTCCCAGGTGAGCGCCGACTCATTTCGCTTCAATATTCAGGAATGCTCTCGATCTTTTTACGCTTTCATTGCATCTCGCCCGACATGTTTTGCACGGCGTTTGGTCATGCGAAACCTCCACGAAACATCCACGCCTCGCTCGAGGTAGCTTTATCCCGATTCTAAAAATAACTCGAGACGAATTACCTATGGAATAGGGTGTATATGGGGGATGGCCTCTCTGTCCCCTTTATAGTCTCTTGATATTGTATGATCCTATCCATAGCGTCGCGTCATCCGCTTCGATATTTTTTATCTAACGAAGGACAAGAACTGGAAACCTCTCGAAACTCTTTACGGTGTAAATTTACCTTATGAAATTTCTTGACAAAACTGAATTTTAATTTGTGTTCTTAAGCCTCGGATGTTTGAGGACGAGGAGGGAAGTTCCTGAATGGAAGTTTCAAGAAACGAATGGGAAGCTCGATCAAGGTAAGAATTGTATGGGACTTTAGAGAACTCACAACGCACAAAGGGTAAACGTACCTGGAAGGACGAGGTGCACCTATAGAAAAGCGCTAACAATTAACTTTCTTCATTAAGAGGTGTCACAAAAGGATGTGAAAGGGCGGTATAGAACATTTAAACTGGAAAGTTAAGGAAACCTACGTAGGGCTTCCCAAGTCACTTATCTCCTGTTATCACTCGAACTATTAGGAGTGTTATTTATGAGAACTACATTTTTTCAAGCGAAAATCCAGTTCGCCGTTTAGTGAAACAAGATTGTTCCCTTGTCGCTCGAAATATACCGTTAGGCTCAAGACGTCAACGGCTACCTTGCGACTTAATTTTGCAAAATAGCGTTATCGGAATGACTAAAATGCCTCGCACCACGTCTTGACAGTCAAAGATAAAACCGAAACCAATGAATGGTGACCTACTAAATGGGTTTGCTTAGAGTTCCTGCAAGAGAGTACGGTTTTTACTCCAGCTGGAAATTTTTGTAGTTCATCGTGTGATTAACTTAATTGTTGCAGAAATAGAAGTCGATAAATTGAAAATAACTTACAAAGCTGATTTGACTCTTCCTCTTTTGGCATTCCATTAGACAACAGACCTCCATGATTAGAGTCAATGAAGGCACTAACAAGCTCACTTTCGGTAGGTTGAGGTATGCTGCCTTCTTGCCCATTTATGGGTTTCAAGGTTTCACCTTTTTCGTGCTCTTCTTGTGTCGTAAATTTCGTGGTAACCCTTAAGTTATCAACATGAAGTTCTTGTTTGACTGGCGTGGGATCTGGAAATTGCGTTTGTGTTGACAGCTGTGTTGAGTAGTATTGGCCTGAGTTGCTTATATTAAATGGAAGCTCCTCAGAATGTATAGGACTTGACTTTTCCTCTCTTTGTGTCGGGGAAAATCCATTATCTGAATTTCCTGTTAAAGGAAGCAAAAAAAGTCACCTCAGTGCGTGTGATTACCAGCATATTAATTCAAAACATTTTGCCGTTTATGGTTGGCTTAAATCCCCTGGATAATTCTCATATAACCAGAGGTTGTTGGAGAACATGGCGGAAGATGTCACACGTCATGCGAATATATACGAAACAGCCGAACTGCTACCTCAAGAATATAGCAAGCCGGAATAGAAAATATACCATTCGTCCTCTTTCTTAACTTCCATACCAATCTATCTGTTAGAACAACTCGTGCTCGTTGCCAGAGCCACGATTCTTTTTGTTCTGCCTCCGTTGGACGACCTTGGACGTCCTTCGCAACCAACTTGATCGTAAATTATAACAGCAAATAACAGCTTTCTAACCTGTTCGTTTGTGGTATTTGTTGAACCAATGTCTGCTGAATTTAAAGGCGTGACCAAAGGGAAAGTGAAGCTCCTGCAAGAGAGATCACTGTGGCTTACCTAAAGCGAAGGTACACTGATTCGTATGCAGAGATATTACCTGGATGATAGGGTGTCTCGGTCAACCGGTCTGAGTCCGGGTTAACCGCGATATTTGACTCTGCGCTAAAAAGTCTGTGAATAAAAAGCTAGATCCATTTAAAAAAATGGATAAAAGTGTTACAATAAAGTGTTACCATCGTTGGCGGCCTTTGCAGTTAATGTTCATTTAGTACTTTTTGTATTTTGGGGCCGTAGATCTATTTCACCGAAACGCTGTATATTTTGCATGGTTTTGTCCATGTTTTCAAGGTTGATTTTGGCCATCCTACACATTTTCTTTGCCAGACATCAACGCGACACTTGGACTTTTACCCTCCACAGACACGTGATATGGCGTGGTTCGGTGGGTGTTAGCAGATCAATGTTAGGAAGCAGAGCTTCTTTGTTCTGTCTGTTGTTGCGCCGTCCTGACGAGCCATAATAATTGCGAAACAGCTGTCGATGGCTACAATCCCCGTTCTGTTTTGGGTTCTATCAGTGTCGTGTTGATGTCTTGCAAAGGTAATTTTCACGTAATACGATAATTCTCAACTTATCTACTCGGTATATTTTTGCTGATCAGGTCTTCTTTAGATCCTACGTTCTGTGCGACCCCGGGGGAAGGGGGTGGGGGGGGGGGGTACTGCCATATATGGGCTATACAGGTATGTGCCGCTGTGAAAGGTATGGTTTTCAAGCAGTTTACTCTGGGATAGGGTATATAAATCAGAGAGTTTGGGTCTAGAAGAGGGTAAATTTTCCATTTAAACTGATCAATTGGCTGAAGATTTTAGTCTAGACTAGGGAAACCGGGAATTGCCACTCAAGAATATAAAAAAATCAAATCGGTTTTGTTTTGGCTGGACTGTGCTAGTGACCTCAGTTGTTTCTGGAAAACAGCTACTCTAGGAGAGCGGGGGGGGCGGGATTTGGGGAGTTTAGTCGAGTATAGGGTAGCAAAATTCACTTGAACTAGGTCTGGTATAGGCTAAGGGTTCCAGGGTTCCAGCGACACATCCCCTCCCAGAAAGTCCTAAAGTACCCCCCCCCCCCCCGGGTGTGCGGCATATTCGTCTGCGGTCCTTTGCAGTTAATGTTCATTTAGTACTATTCGTGCTTGCTGTTTCTGCGGAATAATCGATAAAGAAACGATGACAAAGTACCTTTAATATTGAGATATCTCTTCCTTACCTTTATCAGTAGGTGTCTCATCTCTTCTTCAGATTCCATGTACGATAACGTGTCATCCTAAAAAGGAAAGTAAAAACGATATAGCATGCAATATAACATGCAGTTCAAACTTCTCATCATTTTTTAAATTAGCGTAAATAGTTGTTATCTGTACTTTTTATTGAGAGATTTTTCCCAAGGTTTCGCGTAAGCGACGCTGGAAACTCTTCATGAAGGTAGATTCGATTCCCGGGGAGGGGATGGGGGGTACTCCCTGTCATTGTACACGAAAGGGGTACCTTTTCTGTCAAAAATGGAGAATAGGAGGGTTAGGGGTTCACATTAGACTTCGGGGAGGAGTCTCGCTGTATAAACCTTTGTCGAGTATTCCCCCGGATTCGATTACGCACAAATGGTCTTGAAAAAAACAAAGGAAGGAAGACAAATTTACACTCCAAGGTGCAAACGAGTCGTTGGCGATTTTCTCCACAATAGCGCCGTCAAACCTATGAAAACTTTTGTCCGAAGAAAATTCTATTTTCTTGCAAACAAACTTATCAAACCTAGGCCCTTGTTATGATAACTCTGATACACCAGATCCCAATGGATTTTCATATTACACTAAATTTTGATGTCACTGTCCATTAAAATTTAACTTAAAAATACCTGCAAACAGTTTTTCTTGAAAAATGGCTTTAAGAAGGAAAGCTTAAGCTCATCTAGAGCTTCAAATACCAGTTGGTACTCACAGTCACCTGTAGACGGTCAAGGTCAAGCAAGGCATGTTAAAAAATTTCGCACAACTTTACGATAAAATACATTTCTTTATCTTTTCCTTTAAGTAAAAGTCTTGTTTTGCTTGCAATATTTTACTTTTCTAGAAGAATAACACATTTTGCGTACTTCTTTTACTTGTACTCTGGAAGAACTGTTGATTAAAATTTGCTCTCTTTGTCTCGGAACTGATGTCCGAAAGTCAACGTACGCTATGACAGTTCAATTTACGATAACCAAAATTCTGCTGGGCAATCTTACTAGTACTTTAAGCCAAATACAGAATTTAACAACACTAACCATGAGTCCTGGATGAAGGTTATTATACGAATAGGACAATCCATGACTTTTGGAGGGCATATAGTTTTTTTGTGGCCCGAGTAGCAACATTTGCGCCCGAGCGGAGAGAGGGTGCAAATGATGCTACGAGGGATACAAATAAACTATTTGCCCTCCAAAAGCCATGTGATTATCATTATTATCAATACAGAACGCTAAATAGTACAAATTTATTTCAAAACGAGAGATTATTTAACACGAAACCGTGTTGCGGGCTGCAGCACTTCGCCGTTTGGCCCGCGACTGAAAAGGAATATTTTAGAGAGGGCAGTTTGTCATTTGGCAGTGTGATAATGATGGTCATTCGAGCCACTAAAAACATAACTAGTAGTAGACATAGTATTATCAACTTGTTGAGTGCTTCAAAATTATGAGTGGGAAATAACAATTATGCCTTTTTTAACGTTCTTTTCTCTTAAATTTTCTTTACTCGGGACGGCCATTCATACAAAGATTTTTGAAAGATTCCCGAATTATTTGGAGGCTTGCTTGTATCTAAGTGCAAACCGAAATATATCGACCGCTTTCAATGAGCTTGGGGTTTTTTATCAATATAAGCCAGCCTCATTTTGAATTTTTTGAATCATGTAATTATCTGTGCAAATGGAAGAACCTGGAAGATGTGTTTTAGGCTATGTACAAACGAAAAGCTATCCGGTAGAGTTTGAACAGCAACAGCCTGGGGCTGGTTCCAGTTTACGAGCCGGAGCGATCAAACGAGAGGGTTTGGTGCACTAAATCCCAGTCCTCCGCCTGAATATTTACTGCCGTCTCAGTGGATTCCAGTTCTCGCTCCTACCTATTCACTTCAGCTACGGTCCGATTACTGTTCACATTATCGTTCACACTGCACCAAAGTGTGGCACAGAACCTATCCCATACGTCACGCTCCACTTTCGAGATCAACGCGAGCTATCTGGTATAGTGTGAACGTAGCCTTAAATTGAGTTTAATCTCATAATCAGGTCATAATAAAATAAAAAAAAACAAGAACAAAGGAACAAAATGATAATTTATTCACTTTAATAATAAATTCTAGTTATATAGATGGGACAGTTATTATTATTATTATTATTATTATTATTTTCTCATTACATACATTTACCTGTTCCGTCATCATTCAATGACTCCTATAAAGTAACAGGCAAAAGATAGACGAGTCAATAAGTTGAACTTATAGGTGGTTAACTTGTTGTTATGGCAACTATTTAGCCTGGGAATAATAATGTACCAGTTCTTTTCTCTACACTGAGATATTAGTAGGTGTTCTTCCTTGCGATGCACCTTTTGATCCGTACAATGAAACGTACTTTTCAATTGATTGCAACAGAAATCTTTTCTCCTGTAACGAAATCAATTGACCTCACAGAGAAAAGTTCTCTTTTACTATTTGAAATTAATTTATTTCCATTTCTTTTTCCTTTTATTGCTTTTTGAATTCAAAGTCTAGTAGTTACCGATACAGAATTCGAGGTAAAGAACGGACAAGGGGTTTCGATATTTTAATGAGCCATGTAACGCGGAACCTTTGAGTGATGAGACATAAAAAGACCAAACCTTGTTATTTCCTTAACTCTCGAATTGCTTAATTAGAATGTTCGAGATTCGTCACAGATTATTGATCTTGATTTGCATGCAAAATTTATCAAACTCTCTTAATTTAAAGAATGAATTAAGGCAAAAATAACAGCCGTTTTACATATCAAACGCTTTAGATTAAAGGTCTTCATTACTTGGCGAATTAAAAACCAAACTGATTAAAATTTCCGTGTTCATGAACACGAAATGTGGACTAGACTATCCGTCTAATGTCAACAAATTCCATAGCAGTGTCTCTAAGAAATGACGGTCAGAAGTACTTTATCCCAACAATTTAATAAGCAGCAAAACGAAACTTCACATCTTAAAGCAATCGGCTTAACTGTGGACGTTGAGCAACACAAGTTCAGTCAAGTTCAATATTCTCTCGCATCTACACCCTGCGGCTAACATTTTCTCAATGACGGGATTGCATGGATTGGATCATTATGGCGTGCTCTGGAAACATCTCACTGTATCTTTATCGCTGCTTTATCTAAACTCTGTTTTCTAGCTAATAACTCACCATGGTTCAAACGAAATACACATCAACTCATGATATTGTCTCCCTGAAAAATTTTATCCTCCTTTCTTCAAATCATTCGTGCCCCTTGAAGCCATTGCTGAATTCACGCACAGT
The DNA here is from genome assembly GCF_958299795.1 of Porites lutea. NCBI lineage: Eukaryota > Metazoa > Cnidaria > Anthozoa > Scleractinia > Poritidae > Porites > Porites lutea. The sequence continues at coordinate 14,894,534 of NC_133202.1, read as the reverse complement.
TCACTGACCAGCCGAGACTGTTTTAGCATTCTTATTATTCCCAAGGCTTGGCTTTGGTGGGGTATTACCCAGTTTCAATACATGGCACAGTTAACTAGTATGATGTCATCATGAACCAATAAAACACTTCGAATCTGAGCCCCTACAGAGATAATTCTTAACTTAATTTTCTGCCTAAGTTGTTTCTCCCGAAGAGTATCGCTATGAGCAGCATAGGAAGTAGTGGTTCTGTGACAGCTCGACCTCGGGGCGCAGCCCTTCCCCACGCCTCGCTTCCTTGGAGTGGGGGAGGGCTGCGCCCCGAGGTCGAGCTGCCGCAGAACCACTACTTCCTATGCTGCTCTTACTTTTAGGGAGCATATCCAACTGTCCGGGTTGTAACAGAAACAGAAGCAAACCGTCCGCAACCGGTTGCAACCGGCCGAAACCGGAACGCCACCAGATATTCCTAACAGAAACGAAACAGAAACAAAGTGGAAACCGGACCGCCACCAGCCATTCGAAACTGAAGCAAAGCGGAAACCTATGGAAACCCCAAAAACACATACCGTTCGCAGCACAGAGAAGCTGCCGTGCCCCGCATTGGTCGCCTTCACAGAAAAGAAATAACCCAATTATAGATAAACAATTGTCACAATATATAATGTACACTCCAAACAAACCAGAGGGTCTCAATGGGGTTAACCGATAGGCGTAAAACGGCTAAAAATTTAGTCGATAGCCGTAAAAATTGAAAATTTTTAACCGTTAGCCGTAAAAAGGGGAAAAAATAGTTAACCTTAAAAGAAAGTGTTCCCTAGACTTGCTACTTTTAAGGATGGTACTAAACTCACTTATGGTTGCGTTTTTTATTTCCCGGCTTGTGTGACTCCTTACGCACGTTAAGCGAAGCGCCTTAGCCAAGACCTAGGCTCCATTTCCGGTGCTCTCTCGGGGAACTAATTTTTTCCATAGCGAAAGTGTGGCTTCTTGCTGGGGATTAATATTTGCAATTTTCCGGAGGTCGTGCCCTCGAAACACTAGTGAAACAACACGCAGAGATGTCACTGTTTGTAAAACACGTTGCCGCTAAACAACATTTCCCTGTTTCTCTCTGACGCTACGGTAGACATTGCCATGCCTAGTCCCTGTACGTCGTCTTCCCACGCAATCTCGGTCAAGGCATTTCGGTGGCGAACTCGCTCGGACCACGTGACCCGAAACGCATTAGCCGCGCGGAATAATGCAGCCTACAGACAAGGCAACGGAAGACAGTCTTTCCGTACAGTCCTTCGCTATCATTAAAAGCACTGGACACGGGAATTTTGTTAGTGGCCGTTTTCACACTAGAGCTAGAAATGAATCATCCGTCTGAGACTAGCCTGTGTACAATCGCGTCCTCCCCACAGACACCCCTTCTCCGATTTTTTCTGAGAGGAGGGGGCGGCTGTACACAGGCTATCTGGAACGCATAATCCCGTCTTCAAAAGTCAGGCGGATTGTTCATTCAGAATAAAAACTATTCCATTTGCAAATTAAGACGTATTGCCTATCTGACGCGAATCATCAAACGGATAACCTATCTCACACGAATAATCCTTGTCTAGTGTGAAAACGGACATTTCTGTTATAATGAATGTCGCGCCGAGGCCTTGAGTTGGGCGTTCACGTGTCTGCTTTTGCTTTTTCACAAAGATTATTTTTAAATTGACTATTGACATTTCTAAGTGTAAAATAATATTAGAAGTGGAATACTTTATAAAAAGTATGATCTATCAAATGTCAAAATTTTTCAAAAGAACAGCTTATTTCATCTCGAGATGATCCGAAGACCTTTATTCAAAAAAATACAGGTTATTAATATTTAACTTTTTGAAACAAAAGAAGTTAATTTTTAACTTTTCGTTAACCGTAACTGAAGAAACTTAACCGATAACCGTAAAAGCCACCACCCCATTGAGACCCTCAAACCGTAGCGAGAGCTTTCAAAGGATTTTCACGAGCAGGATGTGGGGCCCAGCATTTCCGCAAGCCGCAGTGGAAAATATTTTGGATCAACCAGTCCCCGAAAAAGAAAAACGCGGCCTCCTCATTAATCTTTTCTTTGAAATGATCGAAACGGATGTGATTAGGCACAGCGAGGTTGAAGCATACTATTTCACTGAATTGCTTGACGAAGAAATGATTTGTGAAAGCTGAAGCAGGGTTATGTGGAGGATGAGGAAGGGTTTGGCGAATTACTCGAAAGAGTTGGAGCAAAGTAATTCTCAGCAAAGCGATTCTGAGGAAGAGTCCGGTGATGATACAGATGAGCCGAGGAAGTGCTGACAGAAGAGGAAAAGGCAAAACTGATGCCCCTCAGAAATCAGGTTAAAAAAATGATGAAATGCGCATTCGTTAAAATTTTGGGGAAGGTATTCAACCTCATATTACAGAAGCGCAACCCACAATTTGTAAGATTTTGAGCTTTTTCTTGCTCTTGGTTTTGCTCTCAAAGAAAATTCACAATTTCTTTTCTTGAGATTATTTTCTGTTTTTGTGCCCAGTTTCGAATGTGTACCATGGGAGTATCCAACAAACTGTGGAATGCGCTTGTACACATCCTCCAAAGGGATCTTGAAAATGTTTGCCCGACCAATGTCACCTTCCTATAAGTCATAGCAGCAAAATATGTAGCTATCAGTGTAATGATCAGGGTGGATTTGAACGAAATTGCAATAGCCATTTTAAAAACAGATCGATGTTTTTATTTCGTAGTTTATTCCATTTTTATGGTCGTCACCACCAATCTTATCCAAAGGAAGAACCCATTTGTAAATCCTCTTTAATGATTTTTTTCTATATTTATTGAATTCGGCCTGCAATACCTTCTTAAAATCAAGAATTTTTCAGTGAAAGTTTTTGTTTTTTGGAGGTATTCTTGTAATGTCTGTTTTGTTTCGCCTCAGAGAGCATGGTTTTAACAATGGATGCGAAATCTATGATTATAATGAAATGACTTCTATCTTTAATTCATCGAGGAGGCCATACTCAAGGAAATAAAAATAAGATTGCATCATCGGGAGGGACTTTCCCTTCACGAGCTCGGTTGTTAGGTAAATTTAAAAACAGTGGAATATCACAAGATCACCTGAAAAGTGAATGTCAAAACAATCGATTATCACATTTAAAACACATGGATACATTCCTGAAAAACCCTAACAACGGATGAAGCTTACCTAAGTTGAAAACCAATTTCGAAGTTGCAAAACCACTTTCAAAGTTGTTAGGGTTTTTCAGGAATGTGCCGGTTGCTAAGTGGACATTATTAAATATGCTGTTACGCTTTGTGCACACCAACGGCGATGTCTTGTATTTTTAATGTGGCAGATGTATTGTATTTTTAATGTGGAGCTCAGAAACGATTGCCAAAGAAAATCTCTTTCGGATGTTTCGCCAAAAGCGGACAAAATCAACAGTTAATAAAAGGTTCAAGCTACATTATATTTTTTGTCACAACCTGCAAAAGAAATGGCGAACAGGGACTCATTTTTCTTTTGCGCAAAGTGTTTGAGACAGCCATAAATGTCGAAAAAATGTCCATTAATCAAACGGGATGAAAGGTGTGGGGAAATGATGAAAGTTGATGGCTGTAGCTCGGAGCTGTGCTGCACAAAATGCGGAGGCGCGAGCAAATCTTTGGAGGTCATTTTTTAAGCCAACCACTAGAACAGAACCGTCTTATGTGAAAAAAAAGTGCAAGGACATTTTGGGAAAAGAAACAAATCGCCAATTAGCTATGGCCCCAAGTGAAAACAATGTTCAGGCGCTGGAAGAGTTTGAATCAGACATCAAAGTTTAAAAAAGTCTTGATCTCCTTCTCCCCTTCGACGGGGAGGCGAGAGAAGTTTTGGAGAAACGTATTGTGGAGAAAAAAAGAACCAAATAAAAAACACGAGAGGATCTGGGGTGTTTTTTTACATCTTTGCGATAATTATCGGGGCAGTTTTGAACCCGAACAGGCAATCGAAATAAAACAGTGCTATTTCAAAGGGGGAGTGCTGCTAGATAAAAATGGTTAGGGGGCCACATCCTCACCCAAAATGGCATAACCATCCCCGTTACGAGTCGGATGCTTTGACTCTTTCAGGGCTTTAACTCACTCTCGCGTAATCCAATGTATCTGCCGGATCCCTAGTGAGGTGAAAAACTCGCACACCAAGTCTAAAACAGCATTGAGGCTGGCAATCATTTCTATGTAAATGTGTTAATTTTTGTTCAAAATCTCAAGACCCAGTTTTTGTTTCGGTTGATCATATTCCGAGCCGCAAAGTGTCCCCACTGTCGATCCTTCCAAGGCACTGCATCGAGGGACCCCACCATTTTACGATCGGCCGCATGCTTGCATTTTTCTCGTTCTTTTTGCGAACATACACAGAATAGTCGACGTCGTGTTGCATTGCAATGCGATCCGTTGCGCTTGTTGGTTTTTAATAAATTTCCAAAATTTGTCCGTTTTCGGGGTCTTATTTCAGCTGCTGTTCGAGGGGGTTGTAGGGGCCCGTGTAATTGTGGCAAGGGAGTGTCTACCCTTTTTTTGGAGCGGGTAGTTTGCCAACGGTTTTGTGAAGATCAATGCCAGCACCCCAACCCATTTCCTTCACAAAGGTGTTGTATGATTTTTGTATCCATTTTGCTCTGTCTTCTTATATTGACCTTTGTAATATTGAACCAGTTTCTTGGCGTCTTTTACGAGCTTTTAATTCACAGGTGCAAATAACTCAGGATTACTTAGGATTTCATACCCTTTTTTTAAAATCAGCACGATATGGAGAACCAAATACACCCGATTTTAACAATTCATCCATTTTGCCGGAGCCACCGAGATCGGGCGGTCGGTTTCGTATTTGATATTGGGGTGTATCTTGGTTGACAGTTGGTCGAAATGTTTGCTGCTAATTTTTGGTATATGCTTCTGGATTGTTTAAAGTAATGGCAAGCATCTCCCTAAAGCACATGCGTGTGCGGATGACTCGCAATTATATTTTTATTTTAAACCCGACTCATCTACCTGTCAGAGGGAAGCTATCAAGGTGATTGAGGAATGTATTGCAGCGGTTCGCATTTGGATGATCTCTCATCGGCGATTAAAGAAGACTGAATTTCTTATCATCGGTTCTTGCCAGCAGTTATGCAAGGTTTCCATCGAGTCAATTGCTGTCGGTACCGCTGTTATGAATCCTGTTAAGTGTGTCCGTAATCTGGGTGCATGGTTTGACAATCATATGTCTAAGGACACTCATGTTGTCAAAGTTTGTAGTGAAGCTTTTCGTGGCCTATATACCATCAGGTAAATAAGAAAGTTTCTTTCTGAAGAATCAACTAAGACTCTGGTTCACGCCTTTGTCAAGTCGCATCTTCACTGTTGCAATTCTCTTCTATATGGTATACCTAAATATCAGTGCGACCTGTTACTGAAAATCCTTAATGCGGTTGCTCAGGTGATTTGTGTTATCCCGAAGTTTGACCATATCACTCTTTTTTCTAATTAAACTGTACTAGTTACCTGTCTATTTCCGAATTCAATTCCAGATTCTTTTACTTGTTTTCAAGCGTTAGAAGGCAAGGCTCCTGTGTACATTAGAGATCTTCTGAAACCTAAAGTTGCGGAAGGTTATACTTTACGATCAGATAACCAGAGACTGCTACAAGTCCCGAAAACAAACTGTAAATCCTTTAGAGATCGAGCTTTCGCCAAGGTCCATCGTTATGGAATGCCCTACCTTTGGCAATAACTATTTCAAATATTGACTCTTTTAAAAGAAATCTTAAAACCTACTTGTTCTAGAAAGCTTTTAGAACTGAATGATTTTGATTTTGATTTGACGTTTTAGAATATTTCATAGTCTGAGCGTTTTATAAGTCTATTTATTTTCTTTTTTTGGACCCACAATTAAAACTTTCGGACAATAATTCGTCAAGCGGTGGCACCGTTTTGCAAAACCATTTCATTATCGTCCTGCAGCACACTTTAAAACTCCAGCTCCACTGGTGGCAGAGGCCGGTCGGCCAGCCCCTCAAAGAAAGAGGAACGGTTGAGGGGCACAAGGGTTTCAACCGTTTTGTCGCCGTGTGCGAGCTTCCCCCTTGCTTGGATTACGAGGTTCGTCGCAGCGTTAGCTCTTTTTGTGGTGGCGTCGGTATCAAGATACCAAAAATGGTTTTTGGTCTCGCTTCATAAGTAATCTTTGGAAAAATCGAGCAAGTCTTTGATAAAGATAACCTGGTGAAGGTCTCAACGCGTTTTGCCCGGATGTAAACACCTTTCCGATGGCTACGAGAGAGTCTCGAACCACACCCGACCCCTTGTGTTTGTACCTGTACCTGCCCGTGGGTTTGTCAAAAAATGTTGTCCACTAACTCGGGTGATTCATTATATGACGAGGAAAAGATTTCATTCCTCTTCGATTGTGAGGCTCAGTGCAACGTCAATGCCATGTTGCTGCGCCCATCAGAAACCTACATTATGATGGACTAAATCTGGGTTTTGTTTACCGGATGCCACTCAAGGCACAAAGGTTCCTTTTGTGGATAGCTGACCTGGAGGTTTGTGGTTGAAAAGCTGATAGCACACTGCTTTCGCTGTCGTTGGCTCGTTGGGTGATAAGGTAGTAGTGGAGAAACACCCAGTCAACGCTTGTTGGGAATCTTATCTCCCAAAGAATTGGCTACTTCTTTTAAAATCTTTTTCTCGAATCCCAGCTGGCTGGCAAGTCTCTCTCAGCGTGGTCAAGCTTACAGCCCACATCCATGAAAATAACAACCCGGTAAATGGTCATGTTGAAATAAATAGTGATAACGGGTTTGTCACCCACCTTGCCTGGGTACACCTGGATGAAACGGTTTATATTCTCATAATCGTACATTCCGTCAGGAAAAAGTCAAGGTTTTCCGCGTGCCCGCTTTTTTTCTCTACCGTGGCTTGTTGTTGTTGTTGTTGTTGATGTAAGTTTTCCCAAACTTGTACCAAGAATAGCTCATGGTAATCAGTTTGTTCAACGCCACTTTGTAGTTTTTTGTCGGATCTAAAAAGATGGGGGGGCTCAAAGTAAATGGTGAAATCATGGGGTTTTTTATTAGAGCTATTTCTTTTTGCCGTTTTGCAAGGCTGGAATCCAGTAGCAGGATGATCGTCATCGGTCATCGCCTTATATAATCGCTGATTATTTATTCTTTTTGTTTTTTTGTTGATTATGCTATTTTCGTGAAGCTTGTCAAGTAGAGAATGGGCCTGGTTTGATGTGTTGCAGCTTTTGATCGAGCCCAGACTCACGTAGAGTTGATGAATAAGTTGTTTTACGTTCTCACCAAGACTTTCCCTTTCCATCTCCTGCTCCTCTTCGCTTCCGCGGTTGTCCTCTAGGTCAATCGCAGGGTTTCGGCTTAAAACCGCACTTTCCAGGGGGCTTCGAGGGTGTTCTTTTCTTATGGGTGGGGGCGCATGTCTCAGTCTTTTCCTCCCCTCCTGAAGCAGTCCCGGCAGCGTTTTGGCCCCCTCTCTTCGTGAATGAATCTCATCTCGTACCTTTTCTAGACTTTGTACTGACAAACCGTGAAATTGGACATTTTGCTGTTCACTCTGTAACTGGGGTCGTTTTTATCTTTCGTGATGAGCTGGTTAACAGTCTGAAAGTCAGTGGATGCGTGGAATCTAAATTCAGGCACCACCAACGGTTCCCTCCACGTTCTGCGGGCATCACCATTATCAGATAGTGGCGGTGGTGGTGATGGGAAGTCGTCATCAACTCAATAATCAGGCAGTGGTGGTGTTTCAGCATCTGGCATAAACTCTGCACCAAGCGGGTTAGTTTTGTCGAATTCATTTGTTTCTTTTACTACGACAAACGGCAAAAAACAATGAAAAGAAATTTCGATGGAAATATCTAATGGGGTACATCAACAGCACGATTGATGAAACTTCGCTGAGAATGATTGACGACCCAGCAAAATAAACGAAAAATTCAACCAACTTTTTAATGCACAAGGATATAGAAGATATCATTTGCGAAACAAAACTTTCGAGCATCTATTACAGCCCCAAAGGCTACTAGAAAGGTCTTGCGGCCATCCAAAAGCTCGCCAAAGCGGGCAATGTTTCTGGAAAAGTGGCTCGTGATTGGCCGCTGAAACAAGCGCTGTGGCAAGTTTATCTGCCAGCCTCTCGCCTCTCGGCCCAAGTTCGATGTTCGCACGCCAAAAAAAGTTCACCAAACTGACTCACTTTTTTTGCCTGACGACACTCTGGGCCGAGGGCGGGGCCGCCAAACTTACAAATATGCGTTAGCGGTCGTCGACTTTGCCAGCCACTACAAAAAAGCAGAGCCCTCGACTTCTAAAGAGGCCACAGAGATTGCGGGCACCTTTCGAAGAATTTACACTCGTGGACCGCTGAAGTGGCCAGAATTTTTGCAAGTCGACCCGAGGGGCGAGTTCATAGGCGTTGTCACCAAACTTATGAAAGTAAATGGGACAACTATTCGCCGAGGACGCGGGGATATTCGCAGAGATCAGGCAATCGTTGAAAGATTAAATCGCACCGTTGCTGAGCTCCTGTTCGGGTACCAATATGCTGTTGAAATGCATCTGCCCGAGGGAATGGGTTCTCGGCTTCCTGACGTGGTCTCGGCTCTGAACAATGAAGTGACTGATTGACTGATAGGAAAAAAGCCCGCTGAGGCCATCAAAGAAAAGGCCGTTGCTGCGAAGCTTGCGAAGCAAACGTTTCAATGCCGTTTTCTGCCATGTATCGCTTTGAATCAAGTGGGCTCAGCGAGATTTTGTTTACCCGAACCCCATAAAACATAAGCCCCTCGCTGCGGAGCATGTTCATTCCATGTCTGAAGATGTTTACATTCACCCCAGGACTGAGTACATTTTTTGCTGAAGGCAAATGTACTCGATAATTAGCACTCCCTTCATCTCGTCTTTCATCTTGCCCAAAACATTATTGTTTGCGCTGCTGTAAAGGGGGTGGTCTTTGGGGTAATCGCATGTGTCATACAGTTCCTTTTGCTCCCCATGTCCTTATAAACATCGTTGGTTTCAATCTCCTGCATCAGACTGTCTGTGTCAGTATAAATGAGCCCACGCTTGGGGCCGTACTGCCTCTTGAGATCATTGTAATAAAAATCGTACATCATTATTTTACTGTTGTCGAGAATCGTCATCCCGCAACAAATCGGCTTGTTGAGTTTCGCACACTCCGTGTGCATTCTGAAACCAGCAGGATCGTTGGAAAACAGTGTATAACCGGCAAACCGATGACTGGTAATTAGTTTGCGAACCTTTTTTCTATCGTCGCTGCGGACGATTTTAATGTTAACACGCTTCCACACGTTCTCCATCGTTTTGCCGAACGGGGAGTTGTTCCTATGTTTGTAAAAGTTCTTGAATTCGTTTTTGGCTCGCTTCCAAAATTCTGTGTTCATCCGGCTCCATCCAACACTCTGGTCACACTCCAACACCCTGTGGACTTTTCTACGTTTCAACCCCTGGTTAAGATAAAACTGCAGATTTCTGTAGTGCACGACATAGTTTTCCTTGTCACGGAGCATCAAGACAAGCTTGGTGTCGTTCAGCTTTAGCCCCAACTCATCGGCTATCGTTTTTTGATAATCTGGCATCCATTCTTTCTCGATTTTCGTTTTCTCGGGAGCACGTAGATAGCTGTTGTGGGCTTTGTGCAGCTCTGCCAGATAATCCAGATACACCTCAGGGATCCATCCTCGCTTGGCGTCTTCTTTATTGTCAAGGATTTGCTCTTATGTGGTCATTACATCCTTCCAAAACAATTTGCCTTCATCGAGTGGTTTGCTCATGGCCCACCCGTAAAAGTTGTTCGCGTCGAGATATTGGATGTAATTGGTTGGCTCGTTTGGGTTGTAACCTTCAACATGCGGAATGTTAGCTTCTGCATACCGTTTGCTCACCACCGAAATCCCGCCTTGAGTATCCACATTTACATCTGTCAGCAGCTCCAGCTGCACTCCTGTCTTTTTCAACATTGCATCCCAAAACAGGTCCGCCAATGTATAGTAATGTGCCAGATCCAGGCCATACTCTTTTAAGCAGATGCTTCTGAAGTTTTCAAAAACATCCACCAACAAGCAGACGTCCGTTTTCAAGTGAAGATCGTGATAATCCCCCAGGGTTTTATATCCGAAGACTTTCCACACTTCCTTCGCACGTTTGGATTGTTTTTGCGTGATTTGCTCGTCGTTAAGCGAACTGTAGAACCTGTTTGCGGCAGTTTTTTTCGCTAAACCGCTATCACCTATATGTATTCATAGGGATACACCCTCTTTTGACCAGTCAGGCAGCGTTGCGTCTTATTTTTTGCGAGCTCTGCGGTGTACTTCAAAGCTTCCGTTGGGAGATTTTTCGCAAGGGAATCCAGCGATTCCTGCAAAAAGTTTAAGCTATCGATGAACCGGAGGCCCCCAAAAGAAAAGCTGATATACGTTTCCCCGTTTTGGGGAATGCACTCCAGTTTCTTGTCTTTTATTTTTGAAATCTCCTGGAAGAGAAGGTGCGCGTCGTACCCTTTGAGGTTGTGGACAACCAGAGGAATTGGGTCCTGCTCCGGTCTTATCCGGACTTTCAAATTACATGCAGAATGTGCCGTTCCGCGATATTTTCCACTCATGTGGCAGTGGCCCCTCACGGCGTCTTTGACGTTGGAGCGGTGGAATGGCTTGACGCAGTATGGACAATCCTCTTGATTGTTTTTAATCCATTTATTCACTTTTTGAGTGGTTTACGTTGATATTTGGGCCCAATTGATTTGTCTCCAAAATAGCACCTTTTGTGCGCCTACTGGCAGTATTCTTTCGTATTGGGGTCGTAAACAGACATTGAAACAAAAAGGATTCAACCACCGGGGGATTTCCACAAACGTGACAATGGGTTGCTTTGTTGAGATATTCCCAATCGCCTTGCCCCATTGTTATGGGAACTATTTTCTCAGTTGTTTTGATTTTTTTCTCCTCCTGCAAAATCGCCTTTAAAAACGCTTCCAACGCGTTTGCACCGCTGTAGGATTTTATTTCTGTGGTTTCTCCATTGCTTTTCACCACCATTTACCCATCGCCACATGCGGTGTAATGGCTGGTTTTCTCGGTGTAAACTCTTTTGTGGGTTTCCTTTGGAGCTTGCTATTTTCTCTATAATCAACTCGATGTCGGCATGAATAATATACGGGACTTTGAGCTCCTTGCCCAAGTTTATGAAAAAAACAGGTTTTCAACCTTTTTGGGCATTGTTGTTCTCATTTTCCTGACGTTTAGTTCTTTGCAGACCTCTCCGTGTCTTCTCAAAATTTCTTCTGTCGTAAAATTTAACAAGCACCGCAAGCAGCAGTGCTTTCTTCCTTCATATTTTGTTTGGTCGTACAACAAAGCGCTAACGCTTCTCACGACGGAAAACTGCCAAGTATCTTCAGTCATGGTCATCATAAGGTGATAACTGGCTTTCCTTTTGGTTTATTGGTTATTCTGTGCACGGTCACTCTTCCGTTTCAACCAAAAACATTGAGCGCAATGTTTTCATTTTGCGCTTCACACTTGTCAAGATCCTTCAAGGGGGTTGGAAAGGCTATTCCTGAATAGTTGATCCTATCCTCTGTGGGATAACTGGTCGTTCTGCAGGGGTTCTTCCCCTTTGGCTCTGAGAACAGCGACGCTCGGATTGCCCATTTCAGAAACTCGTTGTCTCTTTTGCTTTGTACGTTGATGATCGCTTTCTTGTTTTGGAGCTTTTTGGGAGTGGCATGTATGTTCCGGCAAAAGCGCAGTTAATATCTTGCCACGTTTGCAAAGGCTCTTCGAATTCTGCATCGACCCATTTTGATTATAACTGTCAATTTTGTTTTTAACCCTCACTTTTCGCCTGATTTCGTTTTGGTTTTCGTTTTGAAAAACATGTGCCGCGTTTTTATGTAATTTTTAACTGTGTACAACTCACCTTCTTCATTGCTTCTTGTCATTTTCAGTTCAACTGCAAATTCCACCTTTATCATACCCGGCGCCAGCATTTCACCCTGTACAAGATTGGCGAAATTGTTTCCGGTTTTTGCTCCAGGAGCAGGGAGGTTTTAATCTGTAAGGGGGCCGTAAAACATGTCCAACGCATCTTTCTGAAAGCGTACGGCATGCAGCCTTCGTGTAAATTGTGATAACTAACAGATAACAGTATGTGTTTTGGAGGTTTCGCTCGGTTTCCGCTTTGTTTCTGTTTCGAATGCTCAAGTTTTAGGCCATCGTCAAGCGTTCATGCCCCACAAACGTCTGCTGAATCGAGAGGTACAAAACGTAGACCAATCACAGCACACTTCCAGACCAGAAAAGTGCACTTTGGACCTTGAGAAATTTCGCGCGAGACTCAGCTCCAGAAAAGATTATAAAGATCTCGAAAGGTGAAGACCTTATTCTTTTAAAACAAACTACTCAGTTAACTCACACGCCTTCGTAGTAGAGACTGCCCTCACGATCTCACTGAAAAAAATTACAGCGGAGGGTTAATTTGCTGAACGGAAGTCGGCTTTACTACAAAACAATAAATTACGAAAAAAATGTGTTGAGCCTATACCCTGCCTATAAATATAGCAAGAACAGCAATGATATATCTCAACGGATGACATCTGCTATTTGAAGATTACCTGCTCTACTAAATTTCCTCTATATCCTTAACTTTCAGAGAAAAATCAAATGAAGACTGGAACTTAACATCAGGGTAAGCATGCAGGTTTAGCTTGTTTGTAATCTCGGAATTATTTTGAAAGAATAACAAAACAATTATTGGATTCGGCTTTCGTGTCATCTGAAAAGTTAAGAAGATCTCGGAAAGAGTTATCGGCCTCGGATAACACCCCCCTTGATCTCCACATTTCTTCAGATCATGCTCAGCCTTATCCAATAATTGCTCTGAATTGTGCAAATTACAAAATTGGAGTCAAAGAGCCCATTTTTCTTTTACAAGCAGAAAAAGGTAACATAAAAGGTGATTTCAGCAAGGTCAATTTAATCAGTTACATGTAATTTACCAGTGTAGCTATATAACAATATAACAATGGGTACTCTTGTAAACTACTCATATAAAAGTTTAATATTGAACCCAGCTTGAAATTTTCACGTTTTGTGGTACTTTGCCTTTTACCTCAAGAAAATGACCACAAATAGTGATCACCAAATTACTGGGAATTCTGATGGCCTTTTTTCCCTGATCCATCGCAAAAACATCGATATATGGAAAAACTGTTACCATCCACTTTGAGGGAGGCGATTATCATATGGAAAGTTTTATCATCACAAGTTTTCCTTTTCTGTTATATTTGTAGTGAAAAGTGTCTACTGGGTTACTTAACATTTCATTTCAGAATCGACAAAGGCAGTTGAAATTTAGGGGTGATTCTTTTTTAAAGTCATATATTCGGCTTCTTTATTACAAGTGCGATTGTTGGTTGAATTTTGTAGTTTGTGCGAAGTTGACTAAATATGCATGTGTCACCTGACTGTGTTGTCACCTTTTTACGTATCACTTTTCTCTATTTATTTACAATTTTTATTGGCAGTAATTTGTAATTCCTATCAGTTTTGAACTCACACTCTCTGTGATCGAAAGAACGGAAAATGTAAGACAGAAAAAGTCCACTCTGGTTTATATATAATCCTTGTGCTGAAACTACTTAGGTCACACTTTTCATGGAGGTCATATAAGTAACGTCGTATTTCGAACTTGTCAATTTAGGCAAGAGCCGATTTCTCTCCTGATTGAGGAAGTTCTTCGTATTAGCAGCAACCTGACAACTAGGCCTTTCCTAGTTCAAGGAGGAAGAGGGGGATGAGGGGATGGGGGGAGGGAGAGAGTTCTTCTGACTCCGAATTTAGAATATAACGCCAAAAGAGGGTAGCTCCGTCAGAAAGGCACTGTCTCCCAGAAGCGACAACAATGCAATAACAAGCAAGATATGAAGTTTTATGACTTATTTCAAATTTACATATTCTGTTCGAATGAAACTTGTATGTTATCTAATAGATATGATCATATTCCACGCTTACTGTATAGAGGGACTGACTTATGAGCCCGTCAATACGCCAAAAAAGCTTTGGACATTATGGAGATACTGCCCCGCTTTTATCCCACTTGTTCCATTTATTCGCCATTTTCTATCACTCAGGGTGAACCAGAAGCAGCTAGGATTTGTTACCTTTAATTTGTATTTCCTTTCTGTTTCATGCACTCAATGACAGGATCGATCCAGTAGTAATGTTAACTATATTATAATTCAATCTTGCAAAAGAGTGTATAGTATAGTTTAGGCCCTGGACAGATAATTATCCGCATTTCCTTTTATAACTTCTGTGTGTATCATGTTAAGCCTAAGCCAATCATAACGTCATAAACCTGCGGTCTTTCCTCGCCCCTCGCAGCAGAGTACATTTCGCTGGGAGGGAGTCAGATCTCTTCCCGTGAAACGTCCCTTGTGGAAACGGGAGCGAGGAGACAGGGGCACCCAACGACGGTCTCCTCCTAAATACATTGAAATCACTTTTTAGGCTATCCAGAGTACTTTTAGGCATCTAGAAATGTAATCTAATCGGCCCTATAAAATTTGTATCTGTTTGGTCATCCTAGCGTCTTCTCGAAATTACAAGGGCTTGAGTCAGTTATTTTCCCGAATATTTTAGAGGCATTTTGACGTAGTATGAAAGTGATACATTTTCTGATTCCTCTCTCCATCGCATTTTTCAATCCGAAAATGTTAGGTTTCCTTTTTTCTTCGAAAAATAGCCTAACGTGGAAATTAAACTTCAGAAAGTCGTAGTAGGGAATTTATTAAATAAGCTTCGAAAATTGTACATGAATGAGACGGTCATCCAGAAATATTTAGCCGTCCTCAAGTAAAAGAAAATTCTAGGCAATATTTGCTTCTTCGAGCAGATATTTTACAGAAAACAGTCGCTGTGTGACCCTGAGGAGAGGCGGCTGTATTCGCAGGCTACGTCATGAATCGCACTAGACTCGAAAACATTTTCTACATTAACATAAAACAGACGAATTATTTTGTTTACCTGCAAGAAATGTTTTCTCACAAAACATTTAATGTATTTCGCTTCTAGAGTAAACAATATTTCATTAAAAGAAACGAAAGTTATTTCAATTTATTAAACCATCTTTAATAACAAGGTCCTCAAACCGCTCGCCACTTTAACAATAGCTTGTTGCTATGTATACGTAGCCGTGGAAACGCAAAATCCCTTTTACTGTTTTTAGGTTGTCTTTACAATTAATGTTTCATTTTACGAGGTAAATTCTCGAAAAATATTTATTATTTTAAATACTGCCCGGGGTGTTATTCACCACAAAAGAAAAGATCTTGGCCCAACACCAAAACAGCCGTCCAATTTGTTTTTTGTCGTTCATATAAATAACAACGCTTTTCGCGATGATAATAGGTTTTAAAAAATTTCCATATGCCAAAAGTTTTGCCACTACAACAGACGGACTTGTCAGCCATCTTGAAACGGAAAGAGCTGTGTTATATGTTTTTGGTGGATTTGATGTATAGTTTAGCGAAAACGTAATCAAAGTCTTCAATTGTTTAGAACATCTCCGTTCATCGGCAAAAAAGAAAGCAGAAATTTTAACGGATCAACGAAAAAGGTAAGATTGATTCTAGTTTCTGCGATGATAACGAATACTAAATTTCTGCTGTATACATTCTTAAAAGAACACTTCGCGAACTAATTGTATCGAAAAGAAAACGCTATACATATAAGAACGTGTTCTTCATTAAAATTATTGCCCGAAATAACTTACCTTTGGTGCGCTTAAAGTAAGTGGTTGCAGAATAATTTTCCACTCTCTATCAGGCAAGTAAATTAAAGACCATTAAATCAAAGCTTTAAAGAGTGCCTTGGAATTATCCGCGGATCATGTAGTCCTGAAAGATTCGCCGGACTTTGAATCATTCCTTCGTAAGAGGAAATATTGGGAACTGTTTTTTTCTTCGCCTTAAACTGTTAGACAAAAGCTTGGTTGGAATTGAAGTCCGCCGTACGAGGAAAAAAACAAAGTTTACACGCCGCCTGATTCGGTTTTATTAACAAGAATTTTGGTGGGCAATAATCGATGCCATATTTCTTTTATTTCCAAAAGGAATATGAAAATGTATGTGCTTATGTCGTCCCCTATACAAGCTCGCGGGTTCATCCGCGCTAAGAGACTACATTTTCACCTATTACCAAAACAACGATACCTAATCAGAAGGAATTTGAAATTGTAATCAGCGTGAACAAACTTAAATATCATCAGCACCACAATTATTCTTTTGCAGCACGATTGTACTTAAAAGCTGCGAAGAGACTTCAACACGAAGACGCCAGCTGGGAAAGGAGAAGGCTCCGGCGACTGGCAGGCAAGCTCCCAAAGGGTACGCGAGTGCTCCGCCATTATTATTATTTTTTAGTGCATGATAATTTTTTCTCAATAACTTTTACGAAACTGGCTGCTGTATTGAAAAATCCTCTACAGTTCAAGATTCGATCACAGTAGCACTTAACATTGTCAACATATTCAAATATTTTTGAAACCAATCAGTTACGTACTGTGTAAAGTAATTGGACGATACCAAGATGAAAATGTACTCTGAGATTTTAGCTATAAATGCTTGGTGAGTTGTAGCCTTTCATGAAATCGACATTAAAAAAAAAACAAACAGTGCGAATAACTAGCTAGTCGACCAACGTGGTCAGTCACCCCACTGTCAAATATGAAAATATTCATGTATGGGGCTAGTTGTTTCAGTTTTCGGCTAGCTATTTACTGAGTCCTTGCTCTTGGTACTGGCAGTTAATAGCCGGGTCATCATTAACTTTTTCTTGTTTTTCCTAAAGCATTACGTTAATTTTCGGAACATGTTTAAGCGCATTTAATTTTAACGAAATAGCCTTAACTTAAATAGATGGTAAGACTGCCTTCGTCATCCCTCGACTTTTCAGCATGATCAGTAAATATGGGATATACTACTGTTCAAGCACGAATCAAAGCTTTCTATGTTCTCTAAACCTAAGCTTTCTTTTTGCTGTGCGTTTGCTTGGAGATTCAGGAACGATAAAAACTCTGTTGTTAAACAGTACGGCCATAACGACCGTCAATCTATTTGCTAAACATTTTCATGTTGTCATAGTGCTTACAATATTAAAGGGCGCTTTTAAGGGGAAAAAGAGAGCTTATAACAAAATTAAAGTGCTCTTCAGTGAATTTGCAAATTTTTGCTCATCCATTTAAACTGATTTAGCTTTTATCTCGCCAGCTGTATCGCATATCTCGGCAACAAATTAAATAAACCTAATTCGGTAACTGAAAAGTAAAAGTGTGTATATGTTTTTAATACTTTATTTGCTAACACTAAGCTTTTAACTCGTCGGATGAGGAAATGGCCTGTGCTCCATTTTTGACAAACAGGGCTTTTAACATTGATATGGATAAATTATTGTGTTATAAACTTTGAAATATTTTGTATTTTAAGCCGAGAAATGTATTAGAAGATATTTGGCAAGTCAATTTTCACCAATTTATTCTCGTCACTCCGAGTAGTAAACATGTTAATTCGTATTTGAAATATGAAAAATCAAAAAAATTCACTGAACATGTTTCAAAAGTTGTTCTGGAGTTCTCAGTAATTGAGGCCGCCCTGTTTCTTTTTCTTTGTCATTTTGAAGTTATGCTCGCAATAGAACCCTGCTAATACGACCATCGCAGTGCTGATAGCCATGCAAATCTGGTCGTATAATTAAATGGGGTATATGATATTTTTACATCGTCATACAGTCACATTGTAATAAGCCTTTTCTAAACGAGAAATACGTGTCTCGCAAACCCTCGCGGAACCGACGGAGCGCTTAACTTTTAGCGTCAATTTGTCTGGAAAATCCGTTTCCTTTGCTCTATATAAGTCTGAACTTCTGCTAAATTTGTTATTCTTGGTATGGATTCGATATTTGTTAAAGTGTTTTTCTTTGTAAGTAAAATTCTTGCTTTTAGAGCTAGGCCCTCTTTGCTACTCTCCTTTACAAGTCTGAACTTTTGCTTAATTTGTTATTCTTGCTATTCTTGCGATATTTGTTAGCGTGTTTTGTTGTTGTTGAATGAAAATTCTTGTCACTTTTGCGATTTTTGCAAAATTTGCAGGCTTCTAGAGGACCTTCTTTACCTTTCTTCTTTATATAAAAAAAGTCAAAATTTTTGCTAAATTTTTATTATTGTTCTTATTCTTGCGGTGCATTTTGTTAGCGTTTTTTGTTGTTGTTGTTGTTGTTGTTGATGTTATTGCAACAAAATATTCTTGTTACTTTTTCAATTTTTGCGACGTTTGCGGACTTCTTTAGGACCTTCTTTACCTTTTTCTTTATAAGTCTGAACTTTTGCTTAGTTGCTATTCTTGTTATTCTTGCGACTTTTATCAGGTTTTTTTTGTTGCAATGAAAGTTCTTGTCACTTTTGCGATTTTTGCAGACTTCTTTTCATTAGATTTCTGCAAGCAGTTTCTATCAAACATGTTTTTTCTACAGCTTTCAATCCTTGTTGAATTTGTTATTCTTGCTATATTTGCTATTATTTTTCTTCTATACATTTCTGACAACAGTTTCCTTAAATCTTTTTTTGCCAAAATTGCGAAGACAATTTGTTAGCAATTTTTTGCGACAGTGCTCAATCCTGGACATAGGTGAGTACTTCTGAAAACCTTTGTTAAGGGATGGAATATGACAAAGGATCTAAGTGTCACTGGTTCTCATTGGTCTTTTCAGTGTCAACGGGTTGGTCTTAAACCGAGGTTTCACATGGGCACTTTAAGACTAACCAGTGGCTGATCCAGACCTTCAGATAAGGGGGGGGGGGGGGGGGGGGGCGGTCATCCAGACCCTGAGATGAGGGAGGGGCGGGCCCCCCCGGAACCCCCCCCCCCCCCTTGATTCAACACTGCTAACTCATGCTCTTTTGAACCACGGGGAAATTGAAATATTTCCTTTGTTACCTCGCCTGCCGACCTGACCAGCCTGTCATTGAGTCTATTCTACTATTTCCAGTTTTCCATTGACAGACATAAAACCTTTCTCTTTTAGGTAAAGAGAATGACAGCACTAGCGTCTACGTTTGCTCCGACAGTCACTGTCAAAGTTTACAAAAATGGGAACCCCAACTTTCTGGGTAAGACGATGGTCATCAACAGGCGTCGTATCCGTTCCATGGAGGCTTTGTATGATGAGGTCACCTTGCGTTTATCCGCGTTCAACGCCGTGCGAAAAATTTGCACGCCGATCGGTGGGCGTCCCGTGCAAAATCTTGAAGGCATTCAGAACAAAAGCATGTACGTAGCTGCCGGGAAAGAAGAATTTAAAAAGCTGAACTATGCAGATCTGGGTACCTTGAAGCCACGCCCGCCCCGAAAAGGGAACTTTTCCCCCAAGAAAATTGTAACCGAGGGAAGACATAAGATGGATTACGAGTGGGGAAAACGCGATCTGAAAATCTTACACGTTTTCTGTAATGGGGATGTTTTCAAGCCAAGTGTGAAAATCGTTCTTCAAAAGCGGCTGCAACAGAGTATGGAACAGATTTTGAACATTGTACAGGACCATGTTGTTTTGGCGGCAGCCATTGCTGCGTTGTATACAGTTGATGGAAAGCTTGTGTTTACTCCTGGTGAGCTGGTCACCGGCGGACTCTACGTCGCGGTAGAACGAGGAAAGCCTTTTAAACGTGAAAATTACGGTGGAAGTACCTTTGTTTCGAGAAGCCCTCGTGTAGCATTTTTACCCCCTATCGGCAACGGACAGTTGATACAAACCGGGGCGCAACGTTTGACGAAAAAACATGGAACTAGGAAAAAACGGCAAAAAACGAAAGCTAATGGTGAAAGCAAAACCAACGGACAATCAAGTGATCAATCATTTGATACGAACGTCATGTCCGTTACATCTCCCAATGACACTAATCCAATCTCTTCCCCACACCCTCCAATCTCCCATGCTCTGCTCCGCGCGAGTGTATCTCAGGACCTTGAGAGCGTGAATAATTTCACGATATCGTCTTCACCACCTAGATGGCTAGAAGACGACTCACCTATACCCGAAGACACGTCCTTAGAAAAAACAGATAATGACAAAGACGAAGGCTTCAGGGTCGGGAGCGTGTTCAAGGCCAGCGGAATGCTACAAGAGGAAGCGGATGAAATAAAGGATATGCGCCAGACAAAGAAAAAGAAACCGCTTGATACACTTCCGGCGGAAGAAGTTATGGAGGAAGTGGTTGAGCAAATTGAGAACACTGGGGCGACAATTTCTGACGAAAGTCCCCGTAGGGGTGATCAAAGTAATGACGAAGGTGAAAATCACCTTGAAATCACAGACGATTCCAACGTTGAACAATTTGTCGGTGAAGTGATTCAGAGTCAGATACAGGTTTTGCAAGATAATGCCCCTAGAGATGAATTTAATTCGAAATCTGAAGCTGAGTCTACTAACAAGAACACGAGTTCTGGCAAACCGCGAAAAGAGAAAAACCAAGAAAAGAACGATAAGTCTTCATCAAAGTCGAAAGCTCGTAACAGCAGAGGCAGCAGAGCAAGCCATGACGCAACACCGAGCAAAACAAAGAAGTAATGTAGCATGATGTTGACGGAGACGAATGGTATAAAAATAAGAGCCAGAGTTACTCCTGCAGAAAAATAAGCCTCATCACTAATTCTGAAAAATTTGATGAAGATATTGAGGGAACTAAAGAATGGGGTAAATGCAATGAGGATCGAAGCAATGCTTCAATGGGTATCGAAAAAAAATTCAGATCACAAAATATGCAGATAGTTCATGATTCAATAGGCCAGCTCCGAGTTCCAAAAGTGTCACTTTCAAAACGAGCATAAGTGCCAAACCTTTCTTGTAAAATGAGTTTTATTTCCACGAGAATAAAAAACTGTTTTGGTATCAATGGCTTCGCACTTTGCCTCGCTTTCAAACAGAGGTTTTAGGGAACTTGGAAATGGCCCATAGTATTCCGTATTCATATAACTCATTCGTTTTGGTTCTATTCGGCTGCATTCGTTTTATATCCATACAACCATGCCTTTGCTAATAGAGGGGAAGAATTACTTTGATATTTAAGTATAAGTTAGTATTGATCTGAGATATTAAAACTGTAAATTGCTACATCTGTCTCGCGTGTTTGTTTGCTGCTGGTCGTGATCTCTCGACGTTAGTTAGCACCTTTTTTGACGACCTTAACGTCTAACAATGTTGGATGATTTTCCAACAATGTTTAATGATGTTGGACAAGTATAGTGAATTCGTTCAAAGGGACCCTAAGGGTAGACTTAACGATGGGCAACGTCGCAAACATGACTGCGGTGCCTGGGAACCAGGTTGTTCCCTGGCTTCCCCGGTCTATTGACATCATCTCGCCCCAGTTGCTCTTTTCCATTGTATAGTGAGACAAAACCCAAAGCTAAAAAAGCCTGAACACCGGAACTCCCCCTAAAATTATACTGCTTACTTCCAACTAAAATCAGGAAATAAGTAAAATGAAACAGACGAACAGAAACCCTCAATTCACCATCACATTTGTATAGAGAAACTTAAAATGAAAGTTTTTCACGTTCTTTCTATTTTTCATTTTTATTGATTTGACTTATTTTAGGCGCTCTGGGTACACAGCCGTGAATATAACCATGGTTGTCATGGTGTAAATGTATCTGACATTGCAGGTTCAAGCAATGTTAGATACACTCTTCCCGTTCCCGAGTTTTTTCCGAGTCCTTCTTAAAAGTCGCATTCATACGGATTGTAACAATAAGCGTGGAATTCTAAAAGGATACGAAAATTGATATAAGGTACACCAATTCTGCTATCAAAACTCGCATACTAATCCACTTGTTACATTGTAGCGTAGTGGGGACAGAATCATCGATCAGGTCACGTCATCAAAAAAAATGCCAGAATGTGAATATTAATTATGGAATACTTAAAAATAAAAAAAAGATCGTGATATGTAAAATTGAGTTTTTTTTTTCTCCAGTGGACGAAAAACAGCTGATTTGCGATAGTTCAATGATTCTGGTAAAGAGAGAATGATCTCTTCGCTCATTCTCTCTTGTTCTACTTTGGAAAGAAAATCACTGATTTTCATAGCCTTTTGGTCTAGTTACATACGCGTTATTTATCAGATTGTTTCATCACAAATAATCGACGAATGATATTTGATAAACATGATAAATTTTTCCAAAGCTGAATGTCCGAAAATAAATAAGATTACTGAAAAATCAACCTGCATTAGCTTTGACGATTTTTTTTAATTAAAACGCTTAGGCATTAGGAGCTATAAAGGACGGTGAAGAATGATTCGGAAGTATCATTCCGCTACTGTTTGAGAGCATTATATTTATGCTCAAATGTCAAAAACTGAGAAGTATATTTTGTATCCAAAATTTCTTTTATTTAAAACAGGCTAAGAAACATAATAGTATAATGCAAAAAAGCAGCCAAAGAGGTTTATTTCAACGTTTTCCTCGTACAATTTCTCCTACAGACCCAAAAGTTAGAACTAGTAATTAATAATTCAATCTAGAGATAAAACGTTTTTACATTTAAACTCAGAATCAGGTTGATCATCAGCATGACAAAATTTGTCAGGAACAGCTTCTATTTTAATGGTATCACTACAGCATATAGCATTTCATCAATTGTCAACTTATGAGTTGCTTAAGTAAAACTAATTGTAAAAATGAAGGGGGTAACCTCCGGCCTAGAGAAAGAAAACTTTAATGAGTAAATATTTTTTCTTTTATGTACGTGCATGCTTATGAAATCAGCCATCAAACCCACCTTTCTTTTTTTCCCGCTTGAATGGCCATAGATTTCCGGAGAAGCTGAGCTCTCGATATGTGACTCCATGTTCTTGCTATTTCTTTTCCAATTTTTAATTGATTTATTTACAAAACAAGCAGCAGCTGAAGTGGCTATTTTAAGACAGCGGAATGGGAGCGGTGAATGTTTTACAAACGTTGTGAAAAGTTGCTTTATATATTCACAGTCGAATCTATCTCACTACAGAGAACCGTAAGTGTAGTTTTTAATTAAAGCAGTTTGAGTTGTAAGCTGCCTTGCTCGCGCTGGTCAAAGAATGGATTTATCAACAACGGCGAAAATTCAGATTACCAAAGAAAATGAATCTCGCTGCAGAGAGGAAACAATGGATATCTTTAGAGTCAAAAAAGATGCTAAGCGTTCGTTTTTGTGCAGAGACAGGCGCGAGTTTGGTGTTCTTCAGTCCACGCTAGGCGATTTACGAAAAGACAATGAAACTAGAATTCGACATTATGAGGATGACATGCGAAATCTGCAATGGGCTCTTTACAATCTTCGCCTGGAACAAACTGGTAAGAATGGCAAGTTAGTTCCCGAAAAGACCTCGGCATTTAGGAGTATATCGATTTTGCGCTCTTTCGAAGTCACGTCTAAATTCATACAAAAAACATCCATCATTCTCCTTGGTGTACAATAAGGGGCTGGGAGAAGATCGTAGAAGGCGGAACAACTTTTTTGGTTGGGTTTAGATGCAGCTAGAAAATTCGGCCCGAGTGGTTACCAAGTAGAGGCGGAATTAAAGATGGCTGGCAAAGCAATTGGGCCCTTCTGTTCTCTTTACTGGCGTTAATAACCACCTTTCAGCAGAATTATCACAATTATCTGCTCGTAGTAACGCCAAACGAAATGATTGGCCTTCATTGCCTTGATTACCCACTGAACGAACCGCTCCATTCTTGTCTCGTTGGTCCCTTTTACTAGTCAAGAGTCTTCCTAGCGAAAGTAGTTTACATTGTGTTAGGATTTCCTACCTCCCTTAGTACTAGCTAGGACGATCCTAGCGCTAAGGACAAGTACAACTCTTCTCATGTAAACTGAATACAGAAACCATACCGTAAAATTCCGAAAATAAGCCCCTCCATGCATATGCCCCTCCAAATATAAACCCCCCAAACTTGTAACGCAAAAAACCCTCCGTTAAATCGTCCCTCCGAATATAAGCCCTCCGGGGGCTTGTATTTGGAACTTGCCCTCAAATACAAAGTAAAATAAAGCAAAAACGGTAAAAATCCTTCCAGCTATAAGGCTAGCCCTTTTGACTTTGAAACGCAAATTTCCCTCCATAGGTAAGCCCCTCCGAATATAAGCCTCTCCAAAAATAAGCTCCTCAAAAAGGACCTTTGAAAAATAAAAGCCCTAGGGCTTATTTTCGGAATTTTACGGCATGGCGCTAAGATGATCCGCCTTCTAGGATCTTCGTGGTGCTACGATCTTCCTTCATGTAAACAGCACCTAAGCCTTGCTTCTTCTTAACAGTATCCGTTCTTTTCGTTGATCTTGAACCCACATTATAGTTTGGGAAACCATTCATCGACATTGATCTTTTTTGTGTTACTAAATTTGTGTATACTATACGACCCCAACCCTCCACCCTCCAGGCCAACCTCGAATGATTTGTTTTAGCGCGTTTTGTCAGGAACTGGATTTTCCATGTTTTAATGGGGTATGTTTTGAAAAAATACCCACAAGTTACTGGTCTTAATTTTCAAGCTGCACGGGATGGGGGACCACGAGGAGAAAATCTATATTAGCCTACGAATACAGCCGTCTCAATCAAGGGGATACGACTGTGTAATGCGTTACTTTAAAAAAAAACTTGCTCTTTGCACTTTGCACCAGTGAATGCGAAGCTACAATCTCGAATTCCAGCAAAAATTGTTAAAGACTACTCTGCCTCCCTTCACTCTTTCCCGGTTCCCCTTTACAATGTTGATCTAGACATGTTCCTTAATGTGAAATTACATATCATCTTTGTAAAGAGGAGAGGATTTAAGATGAGGATTTAGCAAATGAAACAACAAAAACACGAGGCAAAATTGCATTGGTAGTCAGGCGAGTATCACACTGTCTTTGTGTTTTTGCTGCTGTTGGTTTTGATTTGGTTTTCTAGTTGAGTAAAGTTTTTTGTTTTGTTTTTGTTTTTGGCGTTATTTAAACCGAAGCTATACAAAGATGGTTAACTGAGTTTAAAGTTTTATCTCAAGCTGTGAAAGGAATGCTTATAATACACTTTTTAGTAGACTAATAAAAAATCCATTAGTCGAATATTCAAATAACATTTATCTTTCCCCCCCCTTTCATGTAGTGAGAACTGGCCTAAAAAGCGTTAAAAAGAATTAAATTTAAGCTAGAACTTATATGATCCTTGGAAAACATTCATCCAAAGAGTGTTTCAGTGAAGAGAATTCTAGTGTTATCGCTTAACAGTCGACTATAAGAAAACGGACAATATGGTTTGTCAATTCAAGCGTGGCCACTTAACACCTGCACGGTTTGCTAAAAAAGTGGATTTTATCTTTAATTAGTTTCTGAGGCATATTATTCACTGTTTGAGCCAATCGCGTAACAGCAGTCATTTTTTTCCAAAGTTGAAAGCTGCCGTGAAACACTTTGTAGAATATTGAAAGAAATGCATTCGACATCCAGTTAAGTAATTTAAAACATGGATTGCAGTGTTAGACACAAGAGTTTTTATGGTGTGGCTCACAAAAAATATCTCGAAACTGATAACAACTTCTTGAGGACAATCTTTTCAAAGCCCTACGTTTTGGACCCAAGAACTATCTCCAACACAGCAAGAAATGTTTGTTATGGCAAAACTCGAAAAGAAAATGCGTTGTTGCTACGGAAAATAGACGCGATCAAAGACGAATTGAGACGTAATTTGAAAAAATACCGAGAAGAGAAAAGTAACCTCGAACAAGTTGTTTTTCACCTAAGCTGCCAAAGAGAAGGTATGTCAAAGAAGGTTATTGTAAATACATCGAGAGGTCAACGCCAGGAAACGTATTCGTAGATCTTTTTCAATTATCGATCTTTTAACCTCTTTGATATGCTGTGATCTCAGGCATTTTTCGCACTTTGCAATACTCGTTTATAACCAACGATGCAACAATTGTTAAAATGTGAGACAGGGAAGACGTTCAGCAAGACTGCACACCTTAGAATATATTCACTTATGGTAACCACCTGTTAGGAAGTGCGTCAATAAAACGAGAGTTGCATACGCACAGGTTAAAAATATACTCTGCAGATTTCTTCCTCCCAAAACATGCTCCTAAAAAAGCAGCAACATGCAATAACAACAGCAAGGAAGAGATCGGATTGCAATTTCGCACTGAGTTGCGAGAAATGTAGCCGAACTTTCTTTCAATGTTAAAGCCAGAGTAAAAAGCCAGCGTCGAACACAGCCTAGGCAAAAAAATATAAATGTCTTTTCTGCACTGGGCCCAGTTGTTCGAACGCCGGTTTGTGCTAAACCAGGGTTAAATTTTAACCAGGGCTTCTTTTTCTTTTCATCAAAAGCACTCTCTCAGATGATTTCCTATATTTTTTTTAGAGTCATTCAGTCCAATCATCAAATTATAGGTAAAGAGAATTAAACTGAATTTGCTTTTATGCTCTCATATCTGAGTTCAAATTCACACTAACCCTGGGTTATCTTCACCCACCTTCGAACAACCCGGCCCTGGTCTCCTCTCTTTATTTTCTGTTGATCGGCTACCAAAAGGAAAAGTGGATATGTTTTGCCCCATGTTAGGGATTCTGAATTCCGGAATCCAGGAAATTTTTGCTCGTGGAATCCGGAATACAAATCAAGGACTCCGGAATCCCACTAACGATTCGAATCCGGGATCCAAGTTCCACTGACAAAGAATCCTGAATCCAGTACCTGAATTACGGAATCCACAGAGTGGAATCTAGAATCCAATACTGTCTTGGATTCCCTTACATGGGGATATATCAGTGGCGGATCCAGGGGAGGGACCCGGGGGCCCGGTCCCTCTACCTTATTTTTAGACCAAACTGAGGCCCGAAGGGCCGAAAAAAGTTTTTTAGGAGACCGGGCCCTCCTCCTTATCTAAGGGTCTGGATGACCACCCACCCCCTCCCCCCTTATCTCAAGGTCTGGAACCGGCGCTGTATATGTTCCTGAACAGCGTCTTGTTGTATTTTTAACCTTTTCCTTTGATTCGCAGGTTTAACACCGTTAGGAAGTCTTATTTCTGGAGATACACACCATCAGCTAGCTTCTTCACGAGGAATGCAAGCTAAGAGTGACTGTCGGCAAATCAAAAGCATTCGTCGTCCTCTTGCTCCGGAGAACACTCGGGATCACGGAACTAGACCTTCTACTCAATCTAGTCTCCAGTCTTTGCGGGGAATGACTATCCCGCGTGAGGTAAAACGTGAGATCTTAAGGCGGCAGTCCATGCGCTCAAAGGAAAAACAGCAGCAGCAACTACAAGGCGATAAGCAACGAGAAATGCAGTTGGAGGATACTGTGGGAGTGTATACCAGGATAAATATCTTAAAGGGTAGTTTGAGCTACAAGGGAAAGCCTACGAACAGGTATCTTTGTTTGTGACTTTAATTTATTGGCTGATTTGAGGTTGTCCTTGAGACTGCGCGCGTAGTTGTTGTGTGATGGAGTCGTTTTGGGCATAGTATCCCTTATGTTATTGGCAATTATAAGGTTTCATGGGAGACTGGGGCCAAATTCGTCACCCAAAACAATCTCTCAACGTCACCAATACAATGAGTTAAGGGGGCATATTTTGTAGCCACATTAGACCATAGTCACTATGGCAAATCACAGAAATCGAGGAAAATAGTATCAACCAACCGAGTCAAATACACCAGGGGACGAAAGGATGCGGTAAGATTTGACTGAAGATATGCCAGATGAGTCAGCCAACTGCTGAAACAAGGCAAGGCAATGCAAAACCAAAGCAACTATGAAATTGCTCACGAATTTCACTAAATATCAAAACTGATCTGATTTTTATCAGACGTTTTAATCAGTCGTGAGTAAACTGCTTTAGGTTTGGGATGAATTTCACGGCAGTTTTCCCCTTTGGAGCATCGCATAAACCCCTAAACAACCCACACTTAATTTAGTCCCAGATATATGCGCTCGCTCAGGTTCTTCTGGCTGGAGTCTTTGTTTCAAGTATATAAAACGGAACATTTAAATTTCCATTTAGCTCTAAATCGCAAATTTCTACCCCAACAGAAATAGATAAAACTAATTTCTGTTTTTTTGAAATTATACAGTCCTCTCATGATTCAGTAGTAAAAATATGGTTTCTACGGAAAATAGAAGCTCTGGTGAACTTTAATTAACTGCTTTTGATTCAACTTCAGTTTTTATGACTTTCCATTATTTAATTTACAGTTTTGAGGAAGGAGGTAAAATGGTCAACGCGCATACACCATCATCAATGTCCCAAACTTGCAAAAACCAGTTTACCTCGCCTACCAGTGATTCAATGAGTATGTCATTCCAAAGATCCTCTGTTTTGAGCACGAAAGATAGAAATGAATATCGAAAAGATTTCCGTCATGTAAGGAATCAGGAGGTCTTTCCCTCGCAAAAACCTATAGCAAGAAAAGGCTCAAGCGCTGTTACGAGGAGAAGAAATATCCAGGGAGCATTTGTGGGCCCCAAAGGGAACAACGCAACACTGCATGATAGATATTGTACTAGTTGCTCAGGAGAAAGTCTGAAGAAAGGAGAACTAGAAGTACTTTCGGACTACGAGGTGGTCGCTTACCACGATCTGGAAGAAGATAAAAAAGTTGCCCTAGGGAAGACCTCTCAGGGCTTTACTACTGTGGAGAAAAAATTTGATGAATCAAAGTGTGACAAAAAAAATAAGTCTGAAATTGCAAAAAAAGAATTTGAGACAAAAGGCTCCTCGTCGGGAGTATTGGGGACTGGTGACAAAAAAAGAAATTTTATTCAAGCAGTAACGAACAGAGTGATTCTTCCGATCCGGTTACAGAAACAAACCAGTCGTTTGAATAAAAGAGGCGATTTGGTGGCCCACGGTGAGCGTAGTTTTACAGTTGGCGAAGACGTACTAAAAGAAGAGAAATTCATGGAGAAAAATGAAGAAAATGGTGTCTATAAAACAGAAAAGGTGACTCCTTTGAGCGCTGGTAAGTTGCAAAAGTTGATCAGAGAAAAAGTTCTCAGCCAATCACAAGCTAAAAGCACGAAAGCCAATCCCAAGACAGTGGTGCTGGCTGACTACGTGCGTACACTCCAAATGCACATGGGAATCACAGACAGTGTCGTCCCAGAAAGTAAATCACCTGACTTTAGTGCAACTCCATTTATAGCAACAGCAAGAAAGTTTGGAAGTGAAGATGGCAAGGAAGATCCTCCAACAGCGATGCAAAGGCGGTTAGAAATGCTGCAGGAGCAACTGGTTCGACTACCATCGACGTTTACTTTGTTAGACGGAGACTTGGTGGAAGATTGACACTTTGTTCACGCAGTTATTTTTCGAAAACTATCTCTTTCGGAAGTAGATTTGTACTATGCAGGGAACATATAGTGACACAGAATTGATTATTTAAGAAACATTATTTTGTAATTTTGTTGTATAAATTCATTTTGCAAGTATCTGCACTTTCTTTCTTTTATATTCTTATATGCAATTTTAACTTATGAAAACTTTCGTTGATATCAGCACTGTCGAAGGAGTATGTCCTCTCTAAATATTGGTAACTAATAATAGTAATAGCGCCTCCTTGAAGATACCTAAGTCACCTGATGGGCAAGCCTACTGGGATTTGCCGGTTTACGCTGACCATACCTGTGTCAAGGATAACGGAGTGGATGCACGGTTTTGCGGATCATAAGGGAAAGAAAGTTTGGGCAGTGTACGTAGCTGAGGAGGCAATACCCAGGTTATAGATAACATCGAGCAATGTAATATTGTCATTGATAAGCTAGGAGGGTGGTCAAAGGACCTTGAGCTGACTATGAAGAAGCTCGTTGATGCAAGGGCAAAGGATGTTATGCGAAGAATACAGACAGCCACAATCTCGTGCTCGTTAAACATATAGAGCACGTACTTTCAAAGCAACTGTTTTTTAATTGTCGGAAAGGACGTATTAGGGCCGTGTTTCGATGAGGTCGCAGAAGTGACGTTTTAAGTGCTTTTTTCAGGACTAGTCTAGATTCGAAAAGAATTTTTTTCTCATTTACAGATATTCATTTACGTTATTCATTACATATTCAGTTACATTTTATTCTCTTCACTTGTATCTTTTTGTATTGTTATTATTCATTATTATGGTTATAATAATTATTATTATCATTATTAATTTTTTAAATTTTGCCATTGTATTGTTCCATTTCGGGATTCCATAACAAAGTTCGTTTTCTATAGTAATTTAGTTCCTTTTAAGGTCACGTAGGCTACGCTGTGCGCCCTACGTGGTTAACAGTTCTCATTCTTAGACTATACTGTATCATAACCAACTCATTAACTTACTGCTTTTGTTATCTTTTTTTGAATTATTGTTATTTATGAACATGAAAAATGCTGACAAGTGAACAATCAGAATTTAGGTACATCCAAGACTGAATTTACTTATGCTATGATATTGTGTCCATAGCGGAGAGGTGTTTTTCTCAAGAGATGTCAATTTCAAATATACTTACATTTAATTTACCTTAGGTCACCTCAAATCGCCTAAAGTCGTCTAAGATCACATTAAATCGCTTAAAGTCGCGTTAGATCGCCTAACATTTTGAGCAAATTTTAGTAAAGTCGCCTTAAATCGCCTTAGCTTACGGCGACTTAAGGTCCCATGCTGCCGCTTTTTTTCAGCCTCCTTCAAATCCCCAAAACATGTCAGTCTTTAAAAACAGTGTTCTCGTTTGGCTGCGGATCGTCACGGATCAGGATGATAAATTACACTATTTTTATTTCTTGGCTCCGACTGATTCCCGTTTCATCTTGCACAGCTCTAGATATGGTTCAAAGATAAAATTTTCCGTATGAAACGGTCATCTTAAGTTTAATAACGTACTTTCCACCAACTCTGGTGTATCGTATCATTGATATTTCCGCGAACCAGCTCTAGTGATTTGATTTCCTTTAGAATTCATAACAAAGTTGCAAAATGATTGTTTTACATTACAACCGCGTCAACTTTGTAGTGCTGACTGTAGCGTCGACATAGCTTTTACGTCAATGGTAGGTAACATGTTGGCTCGGGAATCTTAATTGGTAACATTTTTCAAACTTAAGAATGACATCATATTTAAGAATGTACTAAGAATGAGGGGGGAAATGTTGGCTTGTGCGACTATAGTTTGTAAGAGTAAGAAAAATAGTACTGCATAAATTTTACCTAGAAAACTTTTAAATATTTTTCGGTTCGGACTTCTCTCAGTAGACCGGTTCTTGCAACCCTAAAACCTGATTACAGTCACTGACTATTAAGACAAATTGAGCTACAGATAAGGGACAATATGGCGGCTATACTTAAAGGCGTGACTGCTGTGTCTGCGTCTTACCTACATATAAAGCAAATTCCTTGCTCTAGTATAAGAAGGAAGCAATATAACCCGACTGTATTTATCCATAAGGGATGCGACTACGATGAAATGGCTGCATAATACTGGTATCAGACAGTCCCAGAAAATTGCCAAAAGGTACATGCTTGGCTTAATGTAGAGGTTAAATATTTTGGGGCTGTATTCAAGCAACTCGCTCGCTACACGATGAGGTTCCAAGAATCTAATTCACATCTGGGTCTTTGTTCTTTTTTGACTTCTGCTAACAACCTTAATCCTCTTACTGTTCTTCTCTACTCAATCCTTACTCTAAACTAGTTCAAGTATACGGTAGCGGTTTTTATAGCCAAAGTTGGACATGTTTGGGTTATTTGATCGTGGGAATAAAATATCACACATCAGGGTGTGGGTAGTGTTTTGGTAATACTGAACTTACATGGTTGCGATCGGCAAGAACTAAAACCAATGAAAAACTGAAACGCTGGTTACAAACCCAAACACGAACTTTAACGAGACTAATGAACCAAGGTGAGGTCAGCTCTGACATGACAAACACGACCACCTATGAAAAACTAACATTTGTCAATGGCAAGCGAACAATATTCCTAAAATGGCATTAAGTAAATCCGAGAGCTTAGCAAAAATTCAAGTAAAAGTAAAAGCACAAGATCAACATAGGAAAACGCTTATGTGGACAAATCCAGACTAACCTTGACCCACTTAATGAAACAAAAACGAAACTTAAAATAAAATACAAACCCTAAAAATAACTTTCAAAATACAACACAACAACATTGAGAAAAAAAGAGAGGTTTTTGACCAAAACCAAAAGAAATCATAGGAGACGACGACACGAAAAAGCGTTCGTTTGGTATTTTGGCGGATCACTAATCTTCTGGTATTTTGGCAGATCTTGACCGACAATTTCATTTCCTCCCACTCGGCGTAAATGGTTAATTTTTCTGACAAAAGCGCTAAAATTTCAAAAAATTAAAACTATGTCAGCAAAATCAAAATATCATGAGACTATGAATGCACAATATCGTCTGCTTTTCTCCCAAGTTTTCCTTAAATACTATTCCGCGCGAATGTAAAAGTTCTCCGGCGCAACCGTTTGTGTTCAACCATTTTTGTTTTCACTTCCACGCTGGGTTGAAAACCTGAGTCTTTTTCATGGGTAATAACTAACTGTATGCGCAATTGTTTGATACGTGTTACTTTATTATCAGTTTCACAGGGGTACCCAACGACTGTTTTCTGTCAGCTCCTGTTTTTGTAAAATATCTGTTCGGAGAAACAAATATTGCCTAGAAAGTTTCTGTTACTTAAGGACGGCTAAAAATTCCTACATGACCGTTCCATTCACGTACAGCTTTCGAAGCTCCTCTTATGATTCCCTACGATTTTCTGAAGTTTAATTTTCACATTTTACGTCCCTAGTTAGGCTATTTTAAAAAAGGAAACCTAAAATTATCGGATTCAAAAATGTGGTGACGTTAAAAATCAGAAAATGTCTTACTTTCGCAATAGGTCAAATTTCATCTAAAATTTTTGGAAAAATAATACTCAAGCCCTTGTAATTTCGAAAAGACTCAAGTTCCCCAAGGATTACCGAACAGATACAAATTTTATAGCGCGCTGCTTGGAATGCATTTCTAGATATCTAAAAGTACTCTGGATAGCTTGAAATGTGTTTTCAATATATTTACTGAGAAAAACAATCGTTGGGTGCCCCTGAGTTTCAACTCGTTACAGCACAATACAATGTAATCACATTGTTTAGGGTGTAAGGGGCACATGCAGCTCTGAAGGCACTAAATTCCATGCCGCTTCACTCAACTTTGAGTGAGCTTCAGCCAACGCGCGCGCGCGCGGTCAAAAAATGGGTCTGGGTCTGGAGTGAGGTTGAAAAAATATCATGCCGCTTTTTCGCGTCTCCTTTCGCGTGCTGCTCTCGAGTGACTTCTTGCCGCTCCGTGAAATGCCCAAATGTAGAGCTTGTTCGCAGGCTACGCCGCTTCAGGTCATAAGCTCCTGATAAACTATGAATGCTTTTTTAAATAAAAACAGCAGCTTAAATCCGGATTTAAACTTTTACCGCGTGTTAGGCGGCTTTCCATCGTAAACTTACTCTGCTCTGAAGAGCCTCTGCTCGTAGGGTATTACAAACTGGGCACTCATGCAGTTAACCATGCTGAACTTTATGAACTTTTAAGTCAGTTTATCAGGGAGAAAACTCTTTCAGCGTGCACGTGCTGGCTTGAGATCATGCCATCGCCATATCTCTATACATGTCTGTCTGTCCGGCCGACTTTCGCCCTCTCCCGAAAAAAAAAAAGAATACCCGATCGCAGGTTATCAGCACGCAACAATTGAAACCGATGTGATTTTGCAATTGACATCCGCAGTGGACGATCGATAGGATTACTCACTTTCAAACCCTTGCGACTGGCATTTTGATAGTGATACATCCGGTTTGAATATACCTGAGGATGGGAAAAAAATCGAGTTTTGGGCGCTGCCTTCGCGAGGCTTCATCCTTGTTTCCGGAGAGAGATGGTTTGCTTTTTTATTTACTCAGTTTTGGTAAAAATGAATACCACCCTTTCCCGTTCCTCCCATTTTGTTGCCAAAATGTACACGTATACGTGTCAATATAGCTTTCTTCTTTCCTTGTTTGTGTACCAAATTTACAGGAATAATGAAACAAATTATTCGTTTTTCCGGTGTTTTGTTAATGCTAACACACTTCCTAAATTAATCGTGACACAAAGTTGACCATAGTTTGCCTTAGGATTTATAGTAAATGTATAGAAAACCTCGTTTAGCTTGTGAACAGGTCTTCGCGACTTTTGCACCCTTTCCTCAAAAAGAGAGCCTATTCACAGGCTAACGTCTTTTCATTATTCAACGGTCTAATCTCAATAGCGTTTCCCTTCAGACCTCAAAACACCCCAAAAGACAATCAAGGCTCCTCTGTGCTCAACCCTAGTATAAAAGTACATGTAGGTCATTTTTTCACTAAATAGATCAGCAAGAAGTTCCGCGCATATCGTACCACGAAGAAACGGAGATCGACGAATAAGGCCGGCCTTACATGTTACCTGCATGTCATGTAAGTCATAACGGCACCTTTCAACAGGATCACTGATAGAACACGTGATAATAAATGACTTGAGTGTTTCCACGCCACTAGCTCGCCGCCACGAAACAGTCAAAATAGAACGGTATAAAAAGTTCCTTCCGTAAGGATGATTTTGAAAACTGTTAAACTGTACCGAAAAAAAGAGCCTTTTTCCAACTTTCCTGTAAAAGTAGCCTTTCGAAAACCGCAAACGGACTAACCCATGAGCCGTGAAAACTTAACACGATATTAGGAAAGGGGGGAGGCTTAAGTTGCCTGATAAGAAATAATCGCTAGCAAAGCAGCTTAATTAGCTAACTCGTCAATTCTTCAATAGTTCACTAAATCACGATCACATCGCCAGGAATTTAGAAGTTGTATGCTGCTTATCTTATCTACTCAAAACTTTAAAGGTGAAAATTAAAGCCATTTTTGTGAGTGATAAAAGAGCTTCTTTGTTTCAATCAAGGTGACTGTGGAAGAAGTTCGACGATCTATTTTATTTTATTTTTCAAATACTTACTTTCCACCTATGCGATTTTCCTTAGATTAGCGATATATAAAGGATTTCATCAGGGAGCATGAGCACTATTATAATTATATTAATAAAATTATATATTATAATTCTGAGAGAGCAAAAGTCATACTGATAAATAAGCCTATGTTACGGTAACCTGCGATCATATATTTTTTGTTTCAAGGAAAGGGGAAAAACAAAAAAAAAGGAAGAAGGACCGCCTTATCGCAGGTTAATGTCATCGCGTTCTAACAGCAGGCCGTTTTATTCTTAGATATATTTTACAGCACTTTTTCCGCGCGAAAATAAAAGGTACACTCCCTCAATGAGCGCTTTCAAAGCATCAAAATACCAAAAGGGGATGACTGATCGTCTTTGGTCAAAATATCTTTTTTTGGTCTTTTTGTTTCGAAGATTTGTTTTTGGATCTTAAAGAGATACTAAATTTGCGCCAAAATCTTTTTAAAAATAAACTGGTCGGTGAAAACGCCGTGGCAAGAGTACATGGAAGTTGCTCATTCCGGTTTATGGGTTCCTGACATAATATAATTTTTTTGCTGATTTGTGCAGGCATGCTGGCATACTTGCGGAAGTTGATCCAGTTTTTTTCAAGCTTCAATCCATGTCTGTCAACCTCGATCCCAGGGTCACAAAGAGAAATGACCCTGCGGGAAAAAGGTTGGCCTTCCTTAACAACAGACCACAGGCAACAGTTTCAGTGCCTAAGTAAACTCTTGAATAACAAAATTGGACCATCAGTTTTGGAATGCAGTTAAAAGATAGCAAATAGATAACATAGCCCTTTTTTTCATCAGCCCCACCCATTGACTATGGGGTGGGGTCGCCCGATGATATTGTTACCATGGTTACTGAGTCGGACTGCCTATTTAAAACGGCATGCACTAATAGAACGTGCGAGGGAAACGCGCGCGCGCGTCCTTTCTACTGTGGCGCGAAAAGTGAAAATGAAAAATCCCCAAGGGTTGTTTATGGCCTGGACGGTAAAACAGTCTGGGTTTTTTTTCTCAAAATCTGTCCGGCAAACAATATAAATTCAGCTTTAAATTTTGCCAGTAGGGTGGCTAATTAAGTGATGCTCAATGGCTCTGTTAACGTTTTTAAATGTTCATATTTTGGGTTTCATAAATAAACTACACTAGGAGCCGATTACTGACATACAGGAAGATCATGCCCCCGGGGGTTGGGGTGCTCCCCATAATGACCTATAAAGGGCCGTTGTATCTGAGGCAAGATGAAAGGGTAGGAATTTTACTTCTTGTTGAAGTATATAAAAGGGTAGGAGAATCTGTCATTTTGGTCTGTAAAAGGACTTAAAAGGGCTAACAGACTCAGGGGCTTGGTCTCCGGGGGGAACCTCCCGTACAAAACTTTGTTGAGTACCCCCCGGATTATGCACTCTCTCGAAAATTCTGTCCATGGGAAGATCCTAGTCTATAGCCTATGTTAAGGTGATCCAAGATTCTGATCCGGATTATGCACTCTATCGAAAATTCGAGCCGTGGGAAGATCCCACTCTATAGCCTATGTTAAGATGATCCAAGATTCTGGCACGGTTCAGGATAAACAGGATAACCTGGTCAGGTTCATGCGATAGTCTTTCCCAATTAATCTTGTTCTCCATTGTTTTGGTGGATTTTAATCCTCTCATCCAATTTTTTCAGCTTTCAAAGAAGTCGACAGACCATAAAATCAATTAACTAGAAAACCTTTAAACAAACCCATTCCCACGACCTTATAAGAATAATTAGCATTTCCTGATAGACTCGTTGCCTGTATCGCACTATATAGAGTCGAGCTTTCGTTTTCTTAACAAGAAATAGATCGAAATTAGTTTCAAAACTGAAAGGAACTGTGACGACTGAGCTAAATAAAGGCCATGCGGCATTTTACATCAAAAATAAATGAGTGTTAACATTTTAAGCTGTCTGCTGAATTTTCAAAAAAATTATCGCACTTCCTGATCGTCTGTTTATCTTGATTAACATCGTCCCCTTTTGCTGAGTAGCCATTGGCTGTGATGCCTGCCCCTTTGAATAAAACACATCGCCGGTTTCGGTATTGGTGCTAAGTGTTGTTTGTTTACTAAAAAGGACAAAAAGATCAAGCTCTAGAGCCGACACATTCTACAAGTTGCGGCGTGTTTGAGCTTCAATGTATGGGTTTCCTGCTGCATATTTTTATGACTCCCAGAATATTTGTTTAGCCCATTAGTTGTAAAATATTATTCAACTTGTCTGTGAGGCGTCGCCGATGAAAACAAATTGAGACGGGGAAAACAACAAAAAAAAGCTTCAAATGTACTGTGTATAGTACTTTGCCGCAGTGTAGGGTTGAAGTGCCGTCTTGTAAAGAGGGAGCGGGTCAGAATTCTCCGAAAGCACCACTTGAAAGGTATGTTAGCTCAAAACGTCTGAGCTCCGGGTCCCTGAATCTAGACTCTCAAACTTGCTAGAGTAAGTAAATAAATTAGATCTACTTCTTCAGATCTGCTTTTTCAGCAGTTTTAAGCGGATTAGAAATTCCATGATCATAACGGGATAAAGTACGTCTTTCCTAGCGGAAGGAAAGATAGGGAATATTTGATTTCTCCGGGCAAAGGACACGAAATCCGACAGACCGCGACACGCGGTCGCGGTACTGGGTACAAAGAGAGAACTGGTGTTTTTAATTTGGTGAGAACAGAAAGCAGAAAAAATTCTTCTCATCAGCATTTTCTGACAATACTTGCTTGATATAAAATCCTGCTAAACAAAAAGAAATATAAAGACAAGTTATTCTTCGATCGTGAGAGGACAAGCCGTTGCTACACGCGCGTACACGCATTGTGTTCACGTTTCACGTGTACTCTGACGTATTGCGTGTTTTAGAGGTCACCAGAGAACCACGGGAAAGTTCCCGAATCTACACAATTTTTCTTTGTGCATACTAGCATAGGATTTTCATTTTAGTTGACGCTTGATGGTGAAGAAGCGGCTCATCTAACTTGTACTTTTTCGCTTCTTGTTGATCAGAAGTCACCGATGAGACCATGACGATTTAGAACAGAAGAAGCTCGTGTGTCAAGAAGATGGGTGTTTCTGCCCAGAGAGGAATAGTTTTGGCATGCATTTGGTTGAGCTGTGTTGCCTTGAAGCCGCAACGCAATTCACGAAGGGATGTTTATAGCAACACATGGGTGGTCTACGTAGAAAGAGAAAAGAGATTCGTCGATGACTTGGCGGAAAGAAAGGGCTTTATCAACAGAGGAGAGATTGAAGGTTTTAATGGGCACTTCTTGTTTGAACACAAGACACTTGCAACGCGTCGGTCGCGGCGACATGCCGCAGAACACACGGACAATCTTCTTCGGGAACCACACGTTAAATTTGCTCGTCAACAAAAGATTTTGAGAAGGAGCAAACGCGGATATTTTTTAGATCCTTATTACAAAGATCAGTGGTATTTAAACAATTCAGGTGAGTGAAAATGTCGCTGAGAATATCGCTGATCCCTTTGCCCTAATTCAAAGTAAGCTTAACTTATGCTTGAAACTTGTCATTGCATGCTCGCATGCATGTTGACTCCTTTAGACCTAGCTTTTGAGGATACTTGTTTGGGAGTATTAAAAGGCTACAAGCCTATAAAGAAATGAATTTATTTGGTGCATTCAACTTGAGTTGAATGATTCTCCATTAGTACGGATCTGGTACGTGTTTATTACAGCGCATTTGTTTCTGTTAAAATTTCACTTATCTGAGCGCGCTGAAATATTTTTCCGAGTCACTTCTAGTTCGCTCCAAGACAGAATGAGCTGCCAGAGCAATTTCTATGTGGTTTGTGGCAATTGTGAATTAGCGGCAGATCTTTTATCTCTTCTTTTTTTGTCGCAGAGTGTAATTTACATCAGTTCGAGCAAAAGCTGATCCTTATGATCCTCAGCTTTCAGGTTAAATTCCACGCGAATATTCTTTGTTTCCTCGTATGCTCAATATAGTTTTTATTTTAACATCAAACACATTAATCGAGGCAGTAATGACGCTTAAACCATATTGCCCGGTTGTTCTCGAGTTATTTTTACGAAACGAGTTAAGCCCATAACCATACATTCTACTGGCGCTTTGTTTGACTTGTGGTTCAGATTTCATCAGTGGCCTCATTTATCTTATCGAAATTTTACAGTTCATCTTAAAGCTCAGCTATTGAATTTCTGACGGGATCTTCTTTATGCAAAAACAAAAGTCCTTGAACGTACAAAGCGAGCCGTTAGCATTTCAATAGCTAGACATCTTTGTTTGTGTTGTCTACATACACTGTAGTTTTATGTCCACTCCATTTAAAAGAACTATGGTCTAAAATTCGCGTTGTACTCAACATGTGTACTCTGGTTGAGGTGTTTTTCTAAATTCTTTGGTCTATTTAACTAGTGCAATATTTAAAATTAGTGCTGTCTTGTCGGTCATTAATCTCCAGTGCTGTTTTATGAATACTTTTATGACATGAAGGCCACATATTTTAATAAAACTTGTCTCTCTGTCAATAATAATCATTTACCTAAGATATGTGTAAAAAGGCAAAAATTATGTCAAAAATTCAGTTGAGTATTGCACATCAATAAACGGTCTGGCCCGTGTTCTGACCTTTTAAGATTTGCAAATACTAATTTCAGTGAATCTTTGACTACAAAGACCTTAACACTTGGGTCTGTTAAAATGCGTTTATGTCCTGTGTGAGTACGTGTTAACTTTCTTCGTTTTACACATGCAGAATGTTGCTTCCTGAAAATCTTTAACAATTAGAGACTTTCAGCACTTGGACTCTAATGAGTGACCTGATAGTGTTATAAGATATGGATACTAAATATCTGAGAGGGATTAATGATTTTTTTTCATAGCTACAAGATAACAAGTTTGGCAATGTTGTCATTTTATGACAGAGTAGCATTTGTTCTGCAACCAGATGCAATGCAGGAGATAACTACTCCATTGTGGGGCAAATGTCATTCTATAAAATCTTTCACAGATTTAGTGCCATATTAATAAATTTTTAAGTTGATGTATCATATTTTTAATCCCTTGCATACTATTTATTTATCTGATCGCTGGTATTTATTTTTTAAGCTAGTGACAAAGTTCTTTATTATGCTTGTCCTTTTACCGAAAATAAAATCTTAGGGAAGTGGGGACTTAGCTTTAATCCCATTTAAAAATTGAGAGGAAATAAACCTTAAGAATTATAAAAAGAAAGTGTCACAGGAATTACAATTATCATAGAAATAGCAGAGTAATAATTCTGACAAACATTTGCTTTTCCAACTTAAACATGCACTGAAGTCTTGTAGAGATCACATTATGTGGAGACTGCAGGTATAAAATACATTATTACATCAATGTATATTATTATTGTATACAAGTCGCAAAACCTTTTTTCCTCTACTTTTGTTTTTTGAACATGTATACAGTGTGGTTTACCAGGGCTTGCTTTGAAACCAGAAATGGCAAAATTTACGAATTGTGTAGTTTAGCTATAGCTGTAATAGTTATGCTTGGGCAAATTTTGGATGGCTTAGTTAGGCACGCTTTTCTAGTATAAAGGAATTACTTTGTAGAATATTATTATATTTTCATTTGAAAATACAGGGACTCCATTAGCCATCTAGGTCATATTTTCCAAGTTACGCTCCTCTTTTGTGAGCCCTCATTTCTGTTGTTGATAATACATGATAAGGGATTTCAACGCATGTGGTTTTGTTGAAGGTGACCATTATAAACAAAACGTGTAGGAATTTGGGCATTTTTACATAATTATTTAACAAGTTATTTAAAACATTTCATGTACCTGTACTATCATACTGGTTGGCATGTGATATTCTATTTTTATTATATCCATGTGATATTAGTTTGATTTTTCTCAAGGCTGAGATATTGATGCTTATTGCTATATATAATCATTTATCACGTCTTATCCACACAGCCTTGTAACCTATATCACTTTAGTGACGACGTTATGTCTTCTGATGTAACCCAGAAATCGCTTGAAAACAAATTTGTTTTTTTTGTTTGTGGTTTAAACAGTTTTGATTTTGAGATGGATTTTTTCTTGAATTTTGTTATTTTGGAGCTTTTGTGAAAAGTCAGTTTCCAGTTTGAATAATAAGGAAACTAATATTTTTTAAATTCATGATTGTCAAAAAGAAGAGTAGATATTTGCTTGTTTCAAGTTTTGAGACTTTGGTCCACTCAAGATTTGAGGTACAATATTATTTATGCAAAACTTAGAAGGTCCATAATTATGTCCTCCTAAAATATATACAAGTAGCATTTGAGAAGATGCCCCATTTTTTACAATCTAGGCCTGCAGTTTCTTTTTCTTTTCCTTTTTTTGTTAAGTTGCTGTTTCATACATGTACATGTAGTTGATGTTGTTGTTTTTGTGCTTGTTTCTTCAGTAAGCCTAAATGCCGGCCCCTTTAAGTTATTTTCTGAAAGCTGTTGCTCGCATAGGCTACAGGCTTCTTTTCTTCTCCTCTCCATGATTTCTCTTTTTCTTTAATGTAAAGCTAATTCTAAAAGCTTCAGCCATCACTACTAGATAACTACAGCTACTGAAATCTGATGATCACAGTCATTTGAATAAAGTGATGAAAACAGTGTTTAAAAAGTAGGGAAAGAAGGGTTCAACCTTTTTTGAAGCAACTGTGGTTATCTTTTGGCGTTATTGTCACCTCTATTAAGCAGCCATTAAAGTGCTTGATACACTTAGTTTATCTTCACTTTAAGAATATGGTCAAGGAAAATATAGTCCGAGATACAAGGTGATGACGGATTGTGGACCAGTAATACTTCTCCCGTTGCTGTTTGTTTTGAAATAAAGTGATGTTTCTGCTAAAGATTACGCTAATTTATGACAAACCTTCGTCGAGTAGCCAACCTCCATTAGGTGGCCTCTTGCTGGTACCCTAAAGGTGGCCGCGCAATGGATGTTCAACTGTATAATGCACTGTAGTACTTAGAAATTTAAACTAATAATGCTTTCTGGTTTCTTCATAGGACAAACAGTAGGTCCGAAAGGATTTGATATTAATGTTGCCCCAGTATGGAGAAAAAACATCACCGGGCGGGGCATAGTTGTGACTATTCTAGATGATGGCATTGAGTATACTCATCCAGATCTTCGCCAAAATTATGAACCAAAGGCTAGTTATGATTTTAACAACCATGACAGTGATCCCATGCCACGGTACAGCAAAGACAACATCAACAAACATGGCACGAGGTACTGTTAGTCTTTATATTTCATGCCAGTTTTGAAATAGAATTAAATGTGATGCTACGTATGTGATGTAACCTTGTCAGTCTGAAAGGTGCCAAAAAAATTCAAGGGATACTCAAGATGTCCAAACACATGACGTCACAGAAAAGCACTCTCAGAGAGTAGGGTTTTCATTGAGGAAAGGGAAAAGGGACCTTATGGCCCCTCTCCAGGTCACAGCTGCGTACTCCACTTGTGTAAAACAATTGTTAACAGTTTTCAGTTATTACAACAGGGTTTGCACAGGTAATGGAAAACCTGGAGAGTCATGGAATTTAAGAATTTCATTTTCCAGGCCTGGAAAGTCATGGAATTTAATTGTCGGTCCTTGAAAGTCATGGAAAATTAAAGTTTTGTTTGGTGGTTTAGTTACTACAGATGACAAAGCAAGGACAATGTAAGATAGAGAGGAGTAATTAAACAGCGGAAATGGCTCGTATTTTAGTGGACACCTTGTGTCTGTTGAACTGCTTAAAGTCAAAGAATACCCCCAAACTAGGAAAATTTTGAAAGTTTTTGAAATTGACAACCAAACCTAAGGTCATGGAAAACTTGAAAAGTTCATGGAAAAAGTCATGGAAAGTCATGGAATTTGAACAGCTCGAAAGAGTACGAACCCTGTACAAACTTGTTTAATGGTGTCCATGCATTCCAGATCAAATTGGAATTTGGAAGGGCTCTTTTTTGGAGGAAAGGAGTTAACTGGAGTACCTGGACAAAAACCTCTCAGAGCAAAGGAGAGACCTAACAACAAACTAACAAATAGCTGGCAGCTGCTTATGGAGAAAGGCTATTGAAATCTGAGCCTGAGTAAATGGTTGACATTTTAGCGATTCCACCACTGGCTTCCCAGTGACAATGATGTCTGAGGACCCAGGGCAGAAATTTCATACTGATACTGGGTAGTGCTTCTGGGCGCTCTTGGAAACCCCTGCTGAATAACTTGTTATTACATTGTACAGTGTATCTGCCAAGTGTTACACATTATACTCAACTGTTGTTTATTGTTATTTTGAGGAAGTTAGAAATGTTGATATGCCAATTTATTGTTTCTATAATACATTCATACATTATGATCTACGCTGTAGAACTGTCATATATCAGCGTGCAGGTTTTTACTCACAATTTGTAACCATTTGTCTAACTCCTTGTGATGTGTTGCATCTCACTTTTACAGGTGTGCAGGGGAAGTAGCTGCTGGAGTGAACAATAACATGTGTGGGGTGGGCGTGGCATATAATTCACGTATAGGAGGTGTTCGTATGCTGGATGGAGATGTAACTGATGCCATAGAAGCCTGGTCATTGGGACTTGCTAGGGATTTCATTGACATCTACAGTAGTAGCTGGGGTCCAGATGATGATGGACGCACAGTTGATGGTCCTGGGCCCATGGCCAAGAAAGCCTTCAGAGAAGGTAATCATCAGTTGCGACTAAAATACTTCTTTACCATTTTCTCGCATGCTGATTGGTTAAGAGCTATGTTTGATAAGAGTACAGTCCACAGAATGTTTTGACATCATTTCTATG
This sequence comes from Porites lutea, assembly GCF_958299795.1. Lineage (NCBI taxonomy): Eukaryota > Metazoa > Cnidaria > Anthozoa > Scleractinia > Poritidae > Porites > Porites lutea. The sequence continues at coordinate 14,850,579 of NC_133202.1, read as the reverse complement.
GTCGATAACAGTATAGACCATGGACGTTATTGTTGTTGATTTTGTTAACCTTATTACATGTAGCTGTGCTTAGGGTCTGTACTGTAAATTGTGTACTTGAGGAAAAAGAATGCAATTCTGTAAGATGTCCATTGTACAGCAAAAAATAGATACCTGACAGTGGATTCTTCAGTCCTTAAAAAATATATGTTCCTTTTTATTTTTGGACCAAGCAAAAAATTATTCAGTCATGGGGTTTGAACAAGTCAGAGATAGAGAAATATTTTAAAGAAGTTTTATACACTACCATATGCTGTACTTATTCTTTTTGGCCATGATGTGCCTTAAAGGGACACAGTCAGCTATGGGACTGCACTGACCTGGACACTACTTTTGCCAGAAAAGTGTTTACCTCAACCTGAAATCAAATGTATCAGTATGCGTCGAATACATCTAGAAATCTGCTTCAGTCTTGCCTAGTGTTTCATTCAATCCTCGATCTTCTGCTGAAAACCTCTTTTTGAGCAAACTTTTATTGATCCTATTACATTATTTTATCATACTCGGTGAAAAACAGTATCCAAAGGAACATGAACAGAAGGGATGAGAAACGCGTAGGCACCGGGCGAGAGAAATCACATTCTTTTACCAAAATAACAAGAGAAATGAATAATGGCTTAGGGTCTATAATCACGATGTTGGCTTGTAACTAGTTCAGCTTAGAGTATTCTGGATACACCTCTCACTTTCTGTTTCACGTGCATGTTTTGTGACATGCAAACCAGCTAAGAAATTGTATCTAATGTACATGTGCATCAGCTGACTATGTCCCTCTAATTTCAAGAAATTAGTTTCAGGAAGCTAATTAAACCCTTCCCAGCATTGCAAAATAAAGCTGTGTGAATTGACATGTGTATCTCGTATCAAAATACAGTGTAAAGCTGTTTGAATTGATATGTGTATTGCTACAGTAGCTCATCTTGTTAGAGCTCTGCACCATTATCAAGTATCGCAGAGGTCAAAGTTTGAATTCTGCAAGCCTGATTTTTTTTAGGTTTTCTTTTCACAACTGGCTAAGGTGCATATTTACCTGTGATGATTTTCTCTGCATCGTCTTCTTCATCCAGCAGTTCAAATATATGAAATTCATAACTTTGTATTTATTATAATTTCATGATATGTGTATGTTGTGCATTGTAAACAGGTATCAGAAAGGGGCGTGGTGGTCTTGGAGCCATCTTTGTTTGGGCCACTGGTAATGGCGGCCACTACGATGACTACTGCAATTGTGATGGCTATATTACAAGCATTTACACTGTCTCCATTGGAGCAGTCAACGATCGGGGCAAGTCTCCTTGGTATGCCGAGCCTTGCCCATCAACTCTTGCTGTTACCTACAGCAGCGGCGAGACACGCGGACAAGACAAGCAGATTGTTACCACTGACTTGCACCATGCATGTACCAAAGGGCACACTGGGACATCAGCTGCAGCTCCTCTTGCTGCAGGTTTGTTTCTCCCTTTGTAAGCTCTGCAATAACAAAATATTTAGCATGCAAATAGGTAGTCTGCATCGAAGATGTAATATAACCGTGATAAGTAATGTCTATGAAGCAGAATCAAGGTCCTTCTTCTGGGCCCCCAATGGACTCAACAAGTTACCGAAAGTGCATTTTGAATTTCCCTTCAACCTGATTGGCAAATCAACAATGGCTTTTTTGACAGGCCAATCATGGCACATACTCAAATCCTGGTACACAGGTTGGGACCCAGAACAAAGATTTTGGCACTGTTTCATAGATGTTACTGCAGGTAATCGGGGTTAAGTTTTGTCTGGTGCAGGCTAGCCAATAGACTCTTTCATGGTTTTTTAACTTTTGAATGGCATCAGTTAGCAAAAATCCATTGACATGGCTGGAAAGAACATGGTTAAATTGAAGTTGTTCTCAAATTCCCAGAACTCAAATGTTCATTTACATGCCCGTAACTGTTAGTACCAAAGTTGCAACTTCTTCTTCCAAACCTTGTGAAAATACTGACATGTAGGTTGAACAGTTTTAAGAAAACTCCAATAATATTGCAGGTTGCTTTAATCTTCTAAAATTTTGTCCTTCCATGTCTTCCTTTGTCATTGCTTTGCCAGTATTATTGAAGATGTTCCTTCACTTTAAAAAGTGAGCTATTTTTTCTATTTTCACTTGATTTGGTGGTTAGTTCATAATGAATGAATTTCCCTGAACTGCACGAGCTCCTGTTGTATTGATACTTAACTCACTCTATTGAGGTAGTGAAGAGAACTCCAATGTCTGAACAGAGGTGTCTGTAAAGACAGGCTTCAAGGCTCTATTTTGTCTGATTACAGGTTCTGTAGAAACTATGCCATTGTTTTGTTCTGTTTCTTTTTCTGTATGCTGAAATGTTTTGTGAACTGTTTTCTAGGTATATTTGCTCTAGTTTTGGAAGCCAATCCTAAACTGAGTTGGAGAGACCTACAACATCTTATAGTCAACACCTCGAAAGTGACTGATCGACAGGACAGAGACTGGCAGAAAAATGGGGCAGGACATCGTGTCAATCACAAATATGGCTTTGGAGTTTTAGACACAGCAGCTTTGGTGGCAGCAGCGACATCACCAAACTGGAAAACAGTCCCTGAGCAACACATGTGTCGAGAGCAGGATCATACCGACAATAAGAGAATACCTGCCAGGGGTACTCTGACATCTTCCATAATAAGTACAGGGTGCTCTGGGAAGACGAACTGTGTCACCAAACTTGAGCACGTGAGGGTATATGTCACCCTTAGCCATAAATCCAGGGGTTCGTTACGAATTGTTTTAACATCACCTGCTGGCACGAGGTCGGAACTCTTAGCACCCAGAGACCGGGATTATTCAAGTGACGGTTTTTCGAACTGGGCTTTTATGACTGTGTTCAACTGGGGTGAGAATCCTGCAGGTGTGTGGAAGATAGAGGTGTCTGATACCAAGGGCATGGAAGGAGAATTTAAAAAGTGGTCCATTAGACTTTACGGCACTTGTGAACTGAGTGTTAATCCAAAAATCAATCCAAATGATTCTAAAACATGTAGTGAAAAGTGCAAAAAAGGATGTGAGGAGCCCTTCAGCAAATCATGTCCCAACTGCACCCTGTATTGCCACTGTGACTACGGAACATGTTTGTCGCTCTGCTATCCTGATGACATTGTAGATCAAGTAAAGAAAGAATGTTGTAAAGATCCAAATGCTCCTACTGAGGAGGACACAGCAGTGCCTCCAACCTCTTTACGTGAACAGGGGATGTCTACCTTCGTCAAATTGCTCATCATTTTTATTCTTGTAGCTGTTTTCTTAATTGCTGTGTTAATCATGTGGCAGTTTAAAATTAGTCAGAAGGTTTGCTGGGGAGACAGTAACAAGTTAAACAAGCAGATTCGTACTTACTCCCAAAACAACGTTGCATATTGGCCCGTTGCTGTTACACCAGAGGTCAACAATCAGAACTTGAAACAACTTGGAAATTTACAAAATGTTGCTTGATTCCAAGGTGGTGGTAATTTTGAGAGAAAATAGACTGTAAAATATACCTTTGTTTGCCATTGTAATGCAATTACGATTGGAAGAATTCTTGTGCTTTCATGTGTTAGTATTTAAGCATAATTACCGTAACTCTATCGTTTCAAGATTCACAACTATGATGCTGACTGATAATCTAATAATCTTGCCCGAATTATGGTCACAAAGATTTCAAGTTGCTGGGTATATGTGATAAGTAGACAGGAATTGAACAGTTGTGACATTCTTTTGGTTCTGTTTTCCTTCTTTTCCTTTGAAAGTAGCTGGGGGATCATGCTCATAGTAGCCTGGGAAATCCCTAGCCCATGGCCTTCGGTAACAGCCCTGTCAGGAGTAGTGAAGGGTTAAGGATTAAGTGTATAATTATTTACAGCAGTGATGTAAGTGGTAAAATTAACAATATTCCACTTGCTCCCATCATTTCTTACTGGAAAAAGTTACATTAGTTGATTAGCAGTGGTTTGACTAAATAACTCAGTCTTTAGCAAACACATTCATGTTGTTACTAGATCAGGTTTTTATATATGAAAAAATCAGCACCTTTTAAATAACAGCTTTGGACAAATCACTTTGCACAATTTTGATTTTTTTTTTGTACTCTGAAACTTAAAATAGACCAAGATTATTGCCCAAGGGGGCCGGGGGTGGGGGGGGGGTACTCCCTATTTCTAGCTACAGGGATGATTGAATGGGAGCAAAAATCAAAACTCAAAAAAATCCGTAGGGCTTGAAACAGAACTCAAAAAAGTCTCATGATGAATTTCCTAGCAATAAGAATTTACAGAAAGAATTGAATGATATAACACAAAAAATAGGAACATTAGCTTTGAACATCCCAAAAATCCCTACTTAAATCAAGCTACCCAAAAAAATTCTTTCCAAAATTTTCCTACCCCAAAAAATCCCGAAATTGAAAATTTGGAACACAAAAAAATCCTTCGATTATCCCTGTCACTTGAAATCTAGAGTACCCCCCCCCCCCCTTACCCCCCGGGAGTATTGCTAGTTTCCAGTGGTATGTTAAAATAATACTGGACCCACACTTCTTGACTGATAACCCTACCTCAACCCAGTTGTATGCATAGCTGTGATTCCTGTTTCTCAGCTAGCAGGGACAATTGAAAAAAGAGTGAGCGCAAGGAATAATTATACAGTCACACCCCGCTTTACAGACACCTTGTTACGGTCAGTTTTGCTTTGTCCCTGGGGAAAAAAAGCCCTTACTTTTTCTCTAAATTTGACCCACTTAATACAGACACCCTGATAATATGGACACTTAATTTCTATGGCCCCCTCGGTGTCCATATTGATGGAGTTTGACTGTACTAAGGCGTATGTTTCACATTCTTTCTCCCCTTTCTTTGCCTTCTTTTTTTCCCTGATTCTCAGATGGTCCAGGTTGCTCATAGATCACGAGTTGTCCTTGTTTTGTTAGATCCATGAGTGGCTAGTGAAAAAGGAAAGTTATGCAAATTAATGGTTAAAAGGGAGGAGAGATTTGGGTAGAGATCGAGAGGAAAAAAGATGTCTTTTTTTTTCTTTGCTTGGGCTCCCACCCTTGTTCCTTGCAGCTTTGCTGCTCGTCCCCAAGTCTGCTTTCGATCTACTGTGAATCAAACGAAAGTTGAGAGACTGCTTGCTCAGGACCCACTCACTCTCTTGTGAATAGCCATGAGTGACTTAGACTGTCTGAGAATCAGGCTTCTTTAGATTTTGTTTTGTTCATCTCTGCTAAGTGAGAGCTTGGAACCAGTTAGCGTAGCTGGTGTGGTTCACACATTTGTGAATTTCAAAGTGTGTTGTCCGTTAAAGAAAGCTCTACTTGTAATGTTGTCGAAATTATATATAAATGCTGTGTATAATTAAGGAATTTAATTTGTAGTTCATTGTAACAGAAATCTTGATTTACGGTTTTTATGAGATGACTGCTATGAGAATTGAAGGGGTAATTATTGAAAGTGACCTTTAGTGACTCATTCATTGAATTCCAATTCTAGCTTTCTTTGTTTGTGCTTGCCAACGAATGCAGACATATAATTTCCTGTTGTTGCTTCTAGATCTCTTGCAATGACTGGAAATATGTTTGGCTTCGCAGGCTATGTTTGTAAAAGGAAATTGGAAGGGATGATCGTTTGGGTCTTCTTTATTGAAGTTTTTGTATATCACTCAACAGATTTTACAAATATCCATGTATATTTTGCTTGGCAGCAAAGACAGATGTTTTGATGCTGTGTATACTAATCCAAACAATAATATTTATACAGTCAATCATGTGTAATAATTAAAGTTTTTTAGATTATCCAAGCAGAGTGGCTATATTAGATCTTGCTATCTTACACGTGACATAAGTGAAGAAGATTGATTTCACAAACTCCTTAATTCCCCTGGCAGTATACCTTTTATACTGAATACTTGTTAATGTAATGTCCCATTCGCACCAACATAACATGTTTAATTAAACCAGGTTTTAAAAAATGAAAAACAGACACAGAAAACCAGAACACAGATTTTCAAAAAGGATTCAAATGAAATTCATTACATTTCGTGCTACTTAAAGCTACATGTGTTAACCCCCCAATGAACTTTGGCATCTTTTCACACAGATGGAAGTAAGATTCTGGTTACATCCGTCTGTGAAACAGCACTAATATTCTTGTTCTGGGTGCCCACCTGTGTAGCAGGATTTGAGTAGGTGCAATGACTGGCCAGGTTGAAGGGAAATTTGGAATGCGTTTCCGAGTCTGTTATGTTGGGGGCCCGAAAATAATAAGGATACTGGTGCTGCTTCACAGACATTACTACAGGGCTGTCAACCCCCCAAGTCTTCAAATTGAGAATTGATAGGGAAGTGATGATAGATGATGTCATATCGCACGATAAATGACGTCCTTTGTGTAAAAAATACTCGTTGACTCGATTGTCTCACATTATTGCATACATTGCAATGGCATAATATACCATACCAAAGTTTATGAGGAAATGTTCAATGTTAACAGTAAAATAGCTCAAACAACGCAAATATTTAAAAGTTCAATGTCGGAAAGTCGAGTCTACAACTGAATGGAAAACCGGTGAAAATCGGGGATATTTCATACTCTAATCTGGGGACCGGGAAATACGGTCCAAAATCTGGAGTCTCCCGGGTTATCTGGGAGAGTTGACAGCACTGTTACTAACCGGTGTTTGATTACGTCTGGAACACATGCTACTTTGGCGGGACCAAGTGAACTGTTCATAAATGATGGAGAGGTGTCTGTACACATCACTTGATACATTTTAACTCGTGTAGTTGTTTGGAAGAAAACTTGATGTAAGTGAGTTCAATGCTGCAAAGCTCATGATTGAAGATGGCTCATGAATTTTTTTCTGACTTTGTATTTACCTGTCATTGTTTTGTTAGTGGACTAAGCTCATGTTTGTTGAATCAAAGGTATTGTCAGGAGGAAAAGTCTATTTTTACAAAGACATTTTTACAGGTAGTTTTCACCAAATACAGCTCTGCATGAGCACTTCATTGAAGTACAGTGTATTAATATTTTATGCACAATCATGGCAATTTTGTGTAAATGATAAAAAGTAAATCAAAGCTTTGTTTTGAAAATTCTCCTGAATATTAAATTGTTATGTTTCTGGAATCATTTCAATATTCTCTACACCTAAAAAAGACTGTTTTTTGTCAGAGCCTAAGATGCAGTTTTAATCACAATTTCAGGAAGTTTTAAATTGTAAAAGTATCTTATATTATGAAATCATTGACTTACAATATTATTTCCATCATTTAAGCTGTACCTTTAAGTAGCAAAAAAATATGGTTGCAACACAATCATTGGAGTGCTTAATTTCCTGTAGCCTGCGAAGACAGCCGTTTCTCCTCTCTCTTTGCCACTGAGGATGTTTCACGAGGAAAAACGTCTGCGACTCAGTGACAGAAATTCTGCACTGACGATGTAAAATCTGTCCCGAATCTGGTCAGAAACACTGATTGGTCGACGGAGTAGTTACATTGTTTTAGCCATTGTTTAGGAATGACAGACAAAAGACAAAAGGCCATGAAGGTCAAATGTAAATGTGATGAATCTCTAACAAACCAGTCAAAATTGGTGGAATATATTCTTCTCTAGAAGAAGCATTTGAGTTTAGCTGGAGTTTGTTTGCAGATGAACACAACACTTGCGTAAAATCGACCAGGAGAAACAGAGAATTGAAAAATAAGAATGTGGAAACCCCATGACTAATGATAATTACATTATGCAAACATTGATTTACGTCATCAGTATGGAATTTCTGTCCCTGAGACACAGGGGTTCCTGCACACGAAGCGTCTCCAGCAGCGAAGAGTGACGAGAAATGGCTGTTTTCGCAGGCAAGCTTTCCTGTGACAGTAGGTGAACCTAGTTTTCCTTAGAAGGCCGGCTGTCGTTTTTCTATGTTTACTTTTTTTCGAACTTGTTGCTGCAGCTTAACCTAGAAACTGCTCACAGTCTAATGCAATCGTGGCCTGAGAAAACAGCTGACATTTCATGATGCCACCACTGGTTTCCCTGCAAAATGACATCTGAGAAACGAGCATAGAAATTCGATACTGACGATATGTCAATACAGAGATCTGGGTTGTGATTCTGATTGGTTGAAGCAAATTTCCCATGCAGCACAAGTAATCAGAAGTACCACTTAGCTCTTGGTAGTAATGTGTCTTCGGTATGGAATTTCTGTGCTAGTTTCTCAGATGTAACTTCACACAAAACCAGTGGTGGCATCTCGGAATGTCGGCTGTCTTGCTGATGCAATCACCAAGATGAGATTCCAAAGGGGACTGTTGACAGGGTGTGGATAATACATTGTAGCTAGCCAGGATTGTTCTTGCACAACTTTACACTTTAAAATCCTGACCACTGCATTACAGTTCCTCCCCCTCTAATACACCATTGCGGTAGAAATCTTATACAAGTAAAAACAATCATAGCTATTTTTATTTCCTTTTTGTTACTTCTGATGCAGCAGAGGTGAAATTCTCTGTTTAGAACAATTCATATCTTTAAAAAAGATATTGCTGTATACACATGGATTACAAAACTAAATGTAAAGAAACTCTAGATAAAGTTTCGACCTGAGTCAAACTTCCTCAACACAGTCAAGTCTAGAAATTCTTGAGGAACTCCTCTGCGCAAATACGTGCCCTTGCATTAACAGCCAGCTTCATCTCACTGATTTCCTTGTCTATCTCCTCCATAAATTGAATGACAAAATCCACTAGCTTGTGTTTGAACATCTGCTCGGTATGGAAATTGGTGATGAGAAAGCTGATGTCGTATCCTTCCACGGGCTTCCTGCGAAGAATGAAGAAGTTTTCAGCTCGCATCATCATAAAACGCATGAATTTCTTGCAGAGGATCTTCTCGATCTCGTCGGCTTGCTTCACTGCAATACTTATTCTCAGAGAATTAATGGATCCTTCAATGAGCACTTTCTCTCTCTCATTTCGGCTTATCACCACTGGCGTTAGCAGCAACTCCTTGCTGCTACGGACCTCAACTTCGGGTTTGTTATGCCTTTCTACCACTTGCGAATCGAAGTTTTCCAAGCACATCGATGCTGTTAGTGTCGACCGGACCGCGTTAAGGTAAGGACGCAACGTTGCAGCCATAGTTTCCTCAAAAACGAAGATATTTTCTCGCCAAAAATCCTAAAGTTTCATCCAATGGCGGAAACAAGACCACTCTCCTCCCTCTCCCTAGTGCGCATGATCTCTTGACCAACCGCTGGCATTGAGGGGATTTGTGGGATATCATCGTGTTCGACGGCCATTTGCAATTATTTCTATTTTGGGAGCATTTGCTGCAATTATTATGCCCTTACTTTTAACTGTACAAAAAACTTTACTGTCCTTATGACGACAGGCTTAACCTTTTCCTTAGACCATACGATGTTAAATCGTTGTATAATATTTTTTTGGTCCTAACGCTCTCTTCGTAAGGGCGTGTTTTCTGAAGACATTGTTGTTGACAGAGATGAGTGCTTGTGTAGACTCTTTGTCCTTGGCTCTGGGTCAAATCAGCTTTGCAGTCAACGATTTAACAAAGAAAAATTACAAGGCGACTCTGAAGGAAATAAACGAGGTGAGCTTTCAGATGAAAGTTGTGTTTTCTGTCGATAAAAATTGTGTATAGGTTTAATTCATCAGAGAATGGTTTTACTGCTGAAGTTCATGGTCCTGATCAGATATAGAAAGAACTAAGAAGATGTTTTGTTCAGTGGGTACTGTACAACCGAATATTAAAAAAGGAGTGAATTATGGGGCCGTTTGAAGTCAGTATATGAAATTTGTCTTTAAATGTTTTCTTAGGTGCATGTAATAATGTGGCATAAATGTTTTGCTTCCTAAAGGCTGTCACTAAGATTTAGAGTTGCTGGCTAAGGGCCTCCTCATATGAGCCCGGTCAACCGGGCTGGCCCGGTTTCTGAGATCTCGTCTTACCTCTAAATCCTTTATAAAATTTTTGATGTGTTCATATGAGAGGGCGGACTGGCTCAGTTCCTGATATCTTGGTTTTTCCAACGGAGATCTTGGTAACCAGACTGGAAATTTTGCCATGTGAACATTTCATCCTGGTTACCGGGATGAATGGTGGGATGAATTCTGGTGGTCTGGATAGTATCATCTTGCATTGCCTGCTGTATTTTTCAAGTCATAAGCATCCCATTTAACTGCAGTGATACCACTTTAAGAGTTTCTGAAGCTATGATAGGCCTGAAAGTTAAAATTTTTTACTCAGTAGCCATGTTTGCTGTGTTTCTCGAATTTGGTGCCAGAGCTCGTCCCTAGGATCTTTGGCCTTTTCTCATCTCGGAAACCAGGCTGAAATTTCGCACCATAAACCCAAAATTCATCCCAGTAACCGGGCCAGTTCGGTTAACCGGGCTCATGTGAAGAGGCCCTAGATACAACAAGTAGGCAGGGAATCAAGCAGCCAGGGATTTTTAACCTACAACTCAATAATACTCACAACACTGGTAAGCAGAAGAGAAGGAATAATAACCACAGGCTGAAAGAAGATACATCTAGGGTGACCCCTGATTCAATACAGTGTTTAAAATTCATTCTGTACTTTTATTAAACATCGTTATTTTTGTTTCTTCAGCCTCCTAACAAATGAACATGAATTGTTCTTGTTAAAATTATCTGCCCTGTTGGTATTCTTCATTCTTATTTTTATTAAACTTGCAGCTGATTGAAAAGCATGGTTACGAGGCAGAACGCCACCTTTTTAGATGTTTATTCTCCTTCATTGACTTTGCCAGTGATAGTAAAAGTAATGGGAAGGACTTCCTCCAGGTGAGCTGCCGTGAAATGCAGTTGGTTCTCTCTAAGACAAACACCTCTGGGACTTGCACTATGTGTTCATCTTAGGGTTTGTTTCATTAGATTGATCTGGATCAGGATTAGTAATCAGAGATCACTCACTGACAGATCATAGTACATTACAGGAATCAACAAATCTGCAATTGGGAAAGGATTCATCTGTTCATTTGGGGCGCTGTCCATTCAACCCAAAAATTCCGGAAATTTCAGTTGGTACATTACATGGAACGGACTATTTCGGTTTCGTCCGACCACAATATTTGGGACCAGCTTTGAAGGTGGTCCACTCTGACCAGTCTGGTCTTTTCGGTCGGTCGGTCGGTTAAAAACATTCCATGCAAATGTTTATCTCTCTTTAACTTCAGAAAAGCCGTAAACACAATTAAAAAGATTACTACAGCTTGGCTCATGACTGTCAAACACAGGTTGCCAAATTTTTACTTTTACTTATACTATGTTGTGAAGATGAAAATAATCAGCATGTCATGAGTGTGGGACAAAGAAAAAATCTGAGTCCCCAACAGGATTTGAACCTAATATGATCTCCCAAACACCGGGCGGGCGCTCTATGCACTGAGCTATGGAAAACTCATGGAGAGCTAGGCCATGTACTAGGTTCATATTGACTCGTCTCCTGCATACTGCTGCTATACTGCATACTGGTACTATGTTGTTGCCAGATTGAAATTTAAGCCAGGTAAATTTTTTCTGATTGCCATGGTAACCAAAATAATCACACTTTGGAATGCTGCACAGGGTCCGAAATTAACTTTTTAATACGGGCGCCAACTGGCGATCAAGTATAAATTTTTGGTCGCCAGAGGCCAAATTGTTGTCGCCAAAAATTCCCCCTCCCTTTTTTTTTCAAATAAAAGTTACAACACCAATAAAAAATGCATGGTATGGACGTTTTTATGCTCAAAAATTGCACTACTCCCGGTCCAGATACTAGAAAGCAACCATACGTGTACGAGTGAAGTCTTATTTTTTTCCACAAATTACTTTTTGGAGATATAAAGCTATCTGACGCAGAATGTAGGAACAGAAAGCTGTCTGCCCATGACTGCACTGATCATATTAAAACTCTATTCTCTTCCCATAACTACCACGAAACACGAAACATAAACATGAGTCAAGCCGCCATGTTGCTTGTACCAGGCCACAACTGTGCCACATTACTCTACATAATGTACTTACCGTATTTCAGCTACGGAAAACAACATGGTGGCTTGGAAACATAGAACTCGTATTGATCGTAGCTGTTGTGGAGGTATTACTACAGGAAGATCCGTTTCACTTTCAATTAAAAAATATCAGCAGGACAAAAAGTAAGACACCTGTCGGCAAATAGCTTCGACGTTTCTCCACAATAACAATAACAACCAGCTTTACAAGTTGCTAGCTGGCGACCAGCTATGAAATTCTGGTCGCCAGGACTGCATTTCTAGTCGCATTGGCGACCAGGAAGGCGCAATTTCGGACCCTGCTGCATATTACTATGTTGTTAGCTGTACAGCTTATTTGCGCACTTGGGATCAAAATCTTGAACAAGAGGATAACTGTGATGTTTTACTGTAATATGTCCTTTCGCATGGGTAGTGTATCTGTAGTGGGGCGTCGCTGCTGTACCTGTACCCTGAAATGTTATCATGTAGTTATGTCCCTAAGGTATTACATAACCTACCCTGTACTTAATTACTACCCATTTAAGCTTAGCCTTTGGGCTGACCTGATAGGTTAGTCCCAGTGTTCAATCCAGAAATTAGTCAAAATGGGTCAGATGTCCCTCATGGCATTTTAAATTGGGTCATTTCAAAAATGATCTGGGTCAAACTATGATATTGAAACTTTGAATAACTGACATCACCCAAACTATCGTGAACTTCACCTTCCTTATCCAGCCCATCTTCGTGCTTTTCAGGTTAAATTGCCATTCTTTTTGGTGTAAAAAATGAACTTAGCTTTTGTTTTTGTTTCGTAATGAAACAAAAACAAAAGAACAATGTCAACAAATGAAGTGTGAATTGATCAGCAAAGCAATGTATGCAGAAAGTCGAAATTACACTCCAGCTTCTACTGGAATTTTGTGGAATGCCTGACCCAAAACTACTCGTGTGTAGCCTGAAATGCCAGTCATTTCGGCACTCATTTCAGGCTTGTAAGCTCACCTATTTTTCAAAATTTACTTCAATTATTGCCTGCTATTTTGGAAGTACTGCACAGTATGAGATGACCTCTTCGTCTGTGTGGGTATGACTCCACAATAATTTCATCTTGCATCAGCATCAGAATAGAATACTCTGCGTCAATGATGCAAAAATGTGACCTAGATTGAACACTAATCCTTTTAGATTTTGGGGTTATTTTTTGTCTTTAGCCTTATGTGCAACTTATTTTTTCTTCAATCATTGTGGCTAAAAGTAACAGATGTATTCACTAGATTGGGAGGTGCATTTCTGTTTCAAAGGGGCATTTTTTACTTCCTCAATACTGTTAATTAATTTTTTTAAAGATTGTATGTGTGACAACGAGGTACAGCTGTCGCGTAGATGACAAGTTATGTGTAGCTCATCAATATTAATTTTATGGCCTACTCTATGTCTAAAACATCTTCCTGTTTTTTTCAGTGCCAGTTTCTCATTCAAGAATGTGAGATACTCGTGTCTAAGCCCAATTTTTCATCCATTCTGTGTTATGCCATTGAAACGCCAGAGCACAGACAGCGTACCTTGAGGCCTTCTGCTCAACTACTCCCTAACATCAGCAGGGTATTGAAACTTAACAAGGTGCAAGAGGTAAAATATGGGAATTTGTTTGAATTTGTCTTAATAAGAGTAAAATTAGTATGTTGAAAGGTTTCCAGTCTTCATCTTCAAATGTTTATGCTAATCTGGAAACAGCTCATAAATGTTCTGAGGAAAGTTCTTTCTTTTAAGTGAAGTCTTTGCAGCGTAAGCAAGGCTGTACTCTAACGAAAATTGAAAGGAGCCCAGTTGCTGTGAAACTGTAAATTCTAGGCTGTTCAGCATGATTTGTGTAGGTAATTATACGACTTTGAGTTCATTTGGGATTTATTTGCATGAATGTACTTTTCAAAAAGCTTAAAAATTTGGGTGTATGCAATTTGAACTTTTTGAAAAACTCAGGAGTTCAAATAAATTCCAAATTGAACTAGAAAAGTCATATGATTACTTTTTAATAATATACATGAAAAAAATTACCTTCCTGGCTTTGTTTGAATGCTTTCTGCAGTCGGCTAGACTTACATGTACAGTGTAGTTGTTTGGCTTTACCAACAAAAACTTGCTTCGAGGAGCTGAATTGCCTGTCCCTAATAAATCATAGAACAGGTATATCCTTTCTCTTTCAAATGCCTGTCCAAAGCGGTCATCATAACTTTTGAGACTGCCAAACTGGAAGTCGTTGCTTGTTGTTTTTTGTTATGAAATCTCTGCATCGAAGTAGTTTGTTGAGGTTGGCAGGCTCGTAATGCTCAATTTGGTCAGAAATTCCTTCCTCTTTTCTCCATTTCTTCCCAACACCAACTCAATATATGGTCCTCTTTACTAACAGTGTTTTCGTTTCTGGAGTTTTTTTTGTATTTTTCAATAGTATGAACTTTCTGCCGTGACACAACTAAAATAGACTTTGCATGCTGGCCATTTTTCTATTCTTAAACTTCCAGGCAGCTGCCTTAATTAGTTATTATTATCGATGTATGGTAATCACAAACAGGCATCTGCTCATGAGAAGAAAACTGCAGTGGTGAAAATTAATTTATTATTTTCTGCGGCTAATTTCTGGTTAATAAAATGACTGCAATGTGGTTTAATTTAGGTGATTTTTGGTCTTGGTCTTTTGATTTCCTCAAATGAAGAGTTAAAACATCATGGTAAGTCGTACAAGCCTACATGTAGATTGTTAAATATTGTGTGTTAAGTTTAAAATTGATTATTTGTAAAAAATAAATAAATAAAAAATAAAAAATAAAATAAAATAAAATTGATTATTTGTAGTTTTTCTCTACTTTTCTCACCCACCTAAAACTATAAGCATTTCTTCATGGCTTCATGATGTTTAAAAAAATAATTATGACCTTCTCCAGGAAAACATACACTAACAGTTTTCCATTAAACAGGCAAAAGCATTAGGAACCTGTTAGAAAAGCATTAAAACAGCTTGGGAAAGTATTCAAGCCATTAGTAAAACCTTTAGAAAAATTTACCTTGCCATTAGAAGGGTTAGAGAAACTGTTAAAAGCTTTAGTCCTCTTTAACCCCATTATTTACCATTTTTTGCCTTTACTTCTATCAAATGCAAAGGTTTCAGTTTTTGGATTTGTATAAGTTCATTTTTTATCTGAATTAAGTTTTATATTTTAATCTTGATTTACTCTTTTTGCTGTAGCTGGTCAATTTGTAAAGCACAAGCTACCTGATCTTTTGAGGTCCTACATAGATGCTGGTAAGAATTTGAAGCATGAATGAATGAAAATGAATGAATGAATTTGAATTTGTTGCCTATTTAAAACCTTAACATGTACGTTCATTCCAAAATTATGGCAACATTACTTTTCCTTTATGCATCTGTAGAATTCAAAAGAACTAGAGGATAAATTAGGGCCAATAATCACGAAGACACAAGTATTAGCTTAATATGTCACCATTTTGGAATTAGGTGTATGAGTGCTGTTTTGATTGACAGCTTTTTTTAGGATTTGTCCCTCAATGTAGCCAACTGATCTGTGGATAGTGTTGTTGGCCTTTTGTCCATGATTCAACATTTGTAGCAAGTGTTTTAAGGAAAATTTCTTTAACAACTGCTTTGTTTAACCCCTTAAGTCCCAATGGTGTCCAACATCAATATTCTCCTAACAATATCCATACATTGTTAAGAGATTAGGTTAGAGCGGTTTTCATTTGAGTGTCGAAAAGTAATTGGTTTTGCACTTTCTACACGATGCGATTGGCTTAAAAGATTCGCGCCACCTTTTCATCCAATCAGAAGTAAAACCAAAGCCAATTGTGACGCGCTCGCATGCATTTTCCCGCGCTTTGCGTCAGCCACATGTAATTACTTCGAGTTTTGATTGGTTCAATGTATTGTCTGTGTCCTATGTGATTGGCCAGAGTAATTACTTTGGTTTTGGTTTTACGACACTCAAACGAAAACCACTCTATGAGAACTAATAAAATGATCACCAAAGAGAAAATAGCTTGATCTTTTACCAAATTCTCTTAACTCATTCTCTAAGGAAATGTATGAAGACCGGTTTGGAGAATTTGTATGTGGATATTGGGACTTAAAGGGCAGTTGGGCGCCTGGAGTATCCAGGGGTTTCTACTTTTGGCAGCCAGCCTCTAGATCGAATAATGCCCCAACGGCTGGTGCAACTGCCCAACCCAGCCATGAGCCCCCACAGAAATTGAAACGAACAGGCACCCGTCACACTGAAGAATATCAGTGAAGAAAGAACCATAGTGAGTGGAGGAGAGTTTGGAGAAAATAACTGAAAGAAACTTCATGGCATGGACAACACAGCATAAAGGAAAAATCCATGCCACAGAATCACATGAGGAATGTAGCGAACAACTTGGCATGTGTATGCTGAATGACTGCGGACCTCAGGCACTGAAGATGCTCTTAGTTGTTAACTCCTTTAAATTGTATTTAAATGCATTTTGAAATGTTCTTATCTCTATATTTTCTCTTAAGATGTTGGTAGTGTACAGGAAGGAGGCTTGACTGATGTTGGCATAGAAGTTTTACATCGTCTTTTATCTCATGTGATCCATGGCCCAAGGGAACAGGTTGGAGTTGGGGATGACCAAGTAACAGCCTTCCTGGAAACATTGAAGAAAGGTTTGTTGTACCAACTGTTAACCCTTTTAACCCTAATATCGAAATTCAAATTCTTATTTGTCGTCCCTATACGTTTCTTTTCGAAGTAGTTGGAAGAAGTCATTGAAGTATCAACCAGAGTCATCTTGTGTGATCATTTCCTTAATTCCTTTCTCCGATCTGTTTTATAAAGCATTTTGATATCACAAGGAGAAGTTTGATTCTGATCTCTTTGTGGGCATAAAGGGTGTTAAAGTTTCCATTCCCAAGTTTGCCATTGCTTAAGATTGGTAGTAGCAGGTCTAGATGCCAAACTCTCTCTAACTGTCTCTACATGTATAATAACAGGAACCTTGGCATATTATGAAGACACGACTGCAGTGTATGCAAAGTTGTTTTTCTTGTTAAGAAAAGCACTTTTATTAGAAGCTCAAAAGCCAAATTCCTCGTCACTTGACACTATAACTTATATTCCTCATCTGTGGTTAGCTGTTGAATTTAGCTGCCAGGATTTTTCCACCTTTTGTCTTGGAGTATATTCAGCGGAACAGATTTTTCCTATTACTCATTGTATTTCTATTCTAGATTAAGGTTAATGAAATGCACCCTTAGTTCGTACACTGAATAGTTATTGACACAGTGTGATTGTTTGCTGATGCTGGTTGTTATCTTTACTGCAGATTTTCCCAAAGAAAGAGCACCAGTTGTTCTTGCTCCACTTCTTTACCCTGAATCACAAGATATATCACCAGAAAAGTAAAATATTTCTATTATACTAAATAAATTCTCTATTTGCCATTTTCACATCTCCCATAATAGACCTTGTTTGTCCCCTGTAATTCTGTATAAGCATTGTCTTTTATTTCCTCTTGGGACGTCTGTATTATTCTGGCGAAATATTTGTGGGGGGGGGGGGGGGAGGGCGCAAACAAGGTGTATTGTAAACTCAGTGTGACAAAAACTTGTTACTGTGGCATAATTCAGCAGTATTTCAAATGTGTATCACTGATCATCTTGACAGGTTTACTGTCCTAGCAAGTCCGAACAATTAAAGAAACTTGTATTGTCATATTTATTTACAGTAGTACCCTGACAAGTCAAACTCGGATAACTCTAATTCCCCGCTAACTCAAACTAAATTTGATTTCCCTTTCCCCTTCCTTCAGATACCATCTGATTAGTTCTTCTTGATGTATAACCGTAAAAACGCTAAAACTAACTCTAGTCAGCACTACAACAATTTGATTTTAATTGGTGTAACAAACAGATCCCGTTTTTATCACTTAAAATCTTTATGGTTAATCATTTTACCATTTCTGATGAAATAGGTTAGATTTGCAAAGTCAGTTACTATCAATTTTTACATTTGGAATTGAGACCGATAACTTGAACCCTTGCTAACTTGAACTATTTTTTTGTGTCCCTTCAGATTTTGAGTTACCAGGGGTCTACTGTATATTTATTGTCTATTGTTTATTGGCAGTCTTCAAATTCTTATTAATAGGTTTTTGACTTTTTTTTGCAGCCTCATTCCTGAACCTTTAAATCTGTCCAAGATAGTGGTAAGTCTACTTTTGAGCCATTGTATTTTGCTGTTGGCTTAAAATTTTGAAATTCTAAATCAGGAAAGTGAATACTTCAGGAGACATTTTGGTTTCTGAACATAGGAAAGAGAAACAAGGAAGTTGAAATTTGAAAAATGTGAAAAAGACCTTTTGACTAGGTCATGTAATAAGATCCCTTCAGGCAGCATTATATAATTTAACCAGTGAGTTTTTGTAGAGATGATGACAGGACTTGCTGACCAAGTGGTTAGTGTAACATGTGCCAACGAACTTCTTTAATATGTGGTATATGGGCAGTTAGATTTTCTGTTCTGGGGCTTTTAATACTACAAAGCATTTCATTTCTTACAGTATATGTAGTAGTTAGTGATGCTGTTGTGCATATAGTCATAGAATATTATTTGCCTTTTAGATGGAGGATGACTTAGCTGACCTTATGAAAGAAATAGGCTATTCCTGTTGTTCAAGGTATATTTTTCTTTTGTCTCATTATGATCAAACTGTAATGTTATGATTAGTGTTGTTTAGTTTTGTTTGATTTGTGTTTTCCGTTTTGTCAGATATTATGGTGATGGGTTTCAGAGACAAAGGAAAAAGGAAAATGAAAACTAAACTGCCAGTGGTTTCCAGTTGTTAAACAAAAGAAAAAATTTAAGGCAGCAATGCAATAATCGGATAATGATTGCTATCATATTGCTGTCATAACATGGAAATGAGTTTCTTTTTTAATATTAATGTAAATGCCATAACAAAGAATGAACATCAACCTCAGGCAGTCATTATTCTTCAGTTTATGGTCTTCATTATCGTTGTGGTTAAAAACCACAGTTCCTCCCTTCTTTCCAAGTGCCTTAAGTAGAAAAAGCAGGGCTCCAAATTGCGACTGACATGGTCGCCAGACTTCTCTATGATTTAGATTTAAAGTTAAAACAAACATTTCATCTTATCTTGCTTTTAATTGGCTTTTGTCATAAAAAATGTGCCAAATCTCATAAACAAAGCCAGTTTAGTGCAAGATTAGAGACTGCAGCTGTACTGGCCTTAGGTCTCTATCTAAATCATAGAGGTACCCATTGACCCTGTCACTCCCAGGCCAAGTAATTGTGAGAGTATACAATGTATGCATCACCCTCAACATTAAAATCTGTAGGTGAAACCCCATGTTGTTACCATTCAAATAAAATCTCTTGGGCAGAACTTCTGTGTAGTACTTACTGTATCATAGGAAAAGGTTTGAGGGAGAGTTTTTTGATCATTGTATATAACAGGGGTATGTTCAGGCCAGGTGATGTAAATTTCTTTTCTTGTTCCAGTGTTGATGAATGTAAAGATACTTTGATCCAGTTTGGTGTTCAAGATATCACCCCAGCTGCTGTGGCCAGGGTTGTTGGTGAGGAAATTCATTTGTATTTAATCCTTTAAGCCCCAATATCCACATACAAATTCTCCAAACTGATCTCTATACATTTTCTTAAAAAATGTGTTGAGAGAATTTGATAAAAGATCAAGACATTTTCTCTTGGTGATCATTTTATTAATTCTGATAACTTTTTCTCTTGATGATGTATGGATATCATTAGGAGAAAATTGATGTTGGTCACCATTATTGGGACTTAAAAGGTTAATGGTTTAACATTTATTTTGTACATATACGTGTCAAATCAATAACTACTAATGTTGTTTTGCTCTGTCTTTCTGTTAGGAATGATGGTTAAGACTGTTTATGGACTCCCTGAACATGTCACTATACAGGTAAAAATGATATAATTAGTACATAAGGTCTCTGTAGGTTAGACTCCGTTGAAACCAAGGATAATTGGTATGTTGGCTTATACAGAGTCAATAAAAAGGACTGAAAGACAGCAGGGACAATGTTCATCCTTGGATGTGTTTTGTGCAATTCTAATCTAAGAGGTTCTTTTGATAATATCTTCCTTTCGTTTTCTATGAAAGTAGCCAGGGGTAATGCTGAAGGAAACCAGGGAAGCCAGCCCTTGATGGGAACCCTGGGAAAAAAGGGTCTCTGGCATTACACATAGCTGGAAATCAAACTCTAAGAAAGCTCAGTGTATCATATTCTTCTCTGTTATGCCACCTACCTTACTTCTATCATCTGTGTGGTTCTTAGCAGAGGATGCTGAAAGGCAGTGTGGTTTTAGTATTAATGTCCCCTTCATTGCAAATGAATAACTGAAATCACTCTCCTTATCACTTTTTCATTTCATAATTGATTAGTTTTTATGTGTCATTATTTTCCAGAACTATGGCAGCAGCTCAGTTTCTTTGGACAAACTGGGTCTCAGTGAACTGACCCCTGGCCCTGCTTCATGGAATGTTGAAGTGTTTGTCCAGGCTCTCAAAGAAATGGTATGCAATTGACTATTTCAACATATTAACTGCAGAAGGTTTAGATCAGTAACTGATGATAGGGTGCTAAATTGACCAGACCTGGCACTCCATAATCATGTGGTGAGTGCCAGCATTCTGTGCCATCCTTGTTATTTATTAAGAACTTCAAGGGACCATGTCACAGCTGTCTAGCTCATTCTGTGAATAAATCCAGTTACGCATCCTTATTTGCTATGGAATAGGCCTTTTGCGTTAGTTGATCATGTGATCAACTTTCGGTAAACACAAAAACAGTTCACTTTTGAAAACTTTTGTTAGCACAAGCTGAAAGAGCATATTCGAATTTGGTGGCCTGTAAATTTTCAGCCATATATCTCAAAAGTAGCGATTGTAATGGCCGCCGGAAATTAGAAGGATTTGTATGAGAAAAACAACTCTTGTCACCCATTCATGCTTGGGTGGTTTTCCATCCAACCCCTTGTAAATTCTGAAATTTTTAAAACATTTGGAGTAAGAACTGTTTAGTCATGAGACTAATGTAATATTGATCCTCTGTATTTTATTGTAAAGATTCCATTGCTAAGTTGGCGTCAGGTGATCCAGGAACTAGACTACCCTGAATTCAACGTTCCAAGCCGTGAAGGTCTGCAGCTACTGTTTACTGCTTGCCACAGAGGGTTAATGGAGATATTCCCAGTAGATGTTTTGTATAGATCATGGACCAACACAGAGGGACAGGTAATATTTTGCCTTTTGTTTGTTACTTTTTCAACTTTTCCTTTATCTTTCCCCTGTTCCTGTAATACAATTCATAATTTTGCTTAAATCTCCAGTACCCTTCTTCAGCTATCCACCAAAAAATTCTGGAAATTCTTTCCATCAGTCAAATCTTATTTAATTTTGCCTGTAGCAAGATTCTACAGAATCTACAATAACATTCATTGAATTTAACACTCAATTATTGCAGAATGAGAACTTTTAGTTTAGAACTCTTTTGTGTCTCTATTGTATATTGATTCTTGTATGTTTGCAGTGTATCATGGAAAAAGCTTTGTTTCTGTCTTTTTTTTTGGGAGGTTTCCATCAATTGCTTATTTGATAGCCTGGAGTCTGGAAAAAGAAATAGTTTTGGAAAAAGACTGGAAATTGTCTTAAATTTTGCATCCCATGATTGTAGGAACCCTGATCTTAAAAGTATCACTTTCCATCAAATATGAGTCAAAGATGTTTGTTCTTTATTCCAGCTGTCCTGGATCCAGCAGATCCTATCCAATCCTGGTATTTTCTGTTTTGCTGATTATCCTTGTCACACGGTAGTGATAGATCTGCTCAAAACTGTACCAGAAGATGATAATAGAGAAATATCTACATGGTAACTATTAAACATGTCTGTTTATGGCTGTTTTGTAGGCACAATCTCAAGGCCTGGTTTCCAGGGCTGTCAATAAGATTTCAATTTGTTGGCCTCAAAATGTGTTGAGTCTCTCTTAACGTACACCTAGAGTTGGCCCCTGTCTTTCTTTACTCCTTCTATTTGACTATCTGTAAAGAAGACATCTTTGTAAGACATACACTTTGCAGTGATTTTGTTACAAATAGTTATGGTGAGTCCTGGGACTCATCTTGTGAAAAATCATGAGTCCCTCTCCATAACCAGTGAGTCCCAGTTCAAATATACAGCAAGTCCTAAATTGAAAATGCTTTATGTAACCAGACAGCTTTTCTGGAGACAGACACCAAAACTTTTTATTACAGTTTACTGAAATTGAAATAATTTTCCTTCATGTATAAAAAGCACAAAAAGGACAAAAATAAATATGCGTTTTTAAACAACAGCCACAGAAATTACACAAACAGGATATTCAACCAAAATCTTCAATTGATCGTTCTTTACATCCTATGGGACTCATTTCAAACAACAAAACATCACAAAACAACAAAGTTTACTTCAAAAATAAGCATTCTAAACAGCAAGTGATCTAAAAATTAGCATACAGCATAAGGATCAAACATTAACAATAGCAGCATGAACAAGTGTTTTGATAATGATATCCATGCAAGTACATTAATTTTATGCTACTGCTGGTTAAGGTTCTTTTGTTTTCTTTGATATTGATCTTGGTTTGTATCAGTTTGCTCTGCTCAGGTTGTCCATGAAATGATTTTAATATCATCAATTCCATTGTAGGAAATCCCTGAACTTGTCCGAAACATTGTTGCGTTTGGCAGAAGCAGGTCACTACGAGACAGTCAAATCCTTGTTCAGTTTTCCAATGAAGCATTGTCCAGATGTTTTGCTACTTGCTTTGCTGCAGATTAATGTATGTAGCATGTGTTATGAGGTAGTTTAAGATTTTACAATGTCGATGGCAGCAAAAATGTCATTTGTAAATGGATTTGCCCTAATTGTCACTTTATTGCGATTATTGCAACTTACATAATTCGTCAACTGCTGGTGAATTCTCTGGGTGATGGGTTTGTAACGACCTCGTTCAATTTCAGAAAGAGAAAGAAAAAGTCGCTATTATGTGTTTACCTCCTGCACAATACATCAAATTAGCTAATTTCACATCGTAGTCATGTGGTGATGGCAAAGAAATGTACCAAAAAGTGTAACACATGTGCAGAGTTGTTGTTTTGCCAAATAAAACTTATTTCTTTTTTGACGTTCCTCTTGCCGTTGCCGTCATGACATCTTAAACTACCTGTTACGTCTGTATGCCTACACATGTCCTGAGAGAAGTTAATGGAAAAAACATTAGAAATCTGGGTGGCTTCTGGGTCCTCACTGGATTTTCTCTATTCAAAACATCAGCATACAGTTATTTGGGTTTTTTACCTTGTGTAACCGTAATAATAATTATATTGTCCTTTTTTTCATCGTTAACAAGGATCAGAATGACTTGTTATTCCTCCCAGCTCCTATTCTAATTTTGAAAGTATTTTGCCTCCAAAAAGTGTCCTACAATCATGTATATGTATTAGTGATCTTTAAGAAATTTTCTTTTATACTGTTAACATAGACAAAGATCAGGATATTATTCACCCCTCTTTAATTAGAAAGTTTTGTTGCCTTAAAAATAGTAACCTATGCCTGAGTGTAGAGTGATCTTGAAATTACAAACGCTGCTATTGCAGACCGGGCAAACACTATGACAGCCCACCTTGGAAAGAAGTTGTTCTATACCTCCAGTATTTTCTTGATTTATATATGATTATATCTGGTTACACTTTTTATTATATGGCTACAATAGTATGCGCACTCTGATTGGCTGCTAAGCGGGCATTATTTTCTTTTAATGACTGGGCATTACTAGCTAGGTGTTCAAGGCATATACAATCTGTGTTTAACTTGATAGTGGACATCCTTATGGACTTCCATGTTAATTGGTCAATTGACAGCTGTCAAGAAAGGGTGTCTACTGACCAGTGTTACATGACTGTATTGGGGGCTCAAGTGTACAACTCATTGAGGTGACGTGTTTTTTAAAGTTATCCACTGACCAGTTATTGGTTTTAATTGATCGCAGGCTCAGGTACATAAAGAAAAGGCCGTATGATAAATAATTTATTTAGCTCATCCGTTCAGTCATTACAGGCAAATCTCAGACCTCGGCCTTGATGTATTGACCTCGATATCCCTTGGTCAATACATCAAGGCCTCGGTCTGAGATTTCCCTTTGATGACCTCTCTCTTGGTTAGTAAATGGTATAATTATAATGATGTGCTTTATTGCAGCCTCTCTGGCATTCCCTGCGCAATGAGTTAGTATCACAGCTAATCCCTGTGTTTCTCGCTAACCATCCTAACTCAGGCAGTGTACTGCATTATGTATGGCATGGACAGGTCAGTATTTTATTCTGTACATTTTAAACCTTACCAACCAAGCTGCCGGTTTTATTGGTGACGTCTTTCATTTTTTTCACCAACTTTGTGTATTTATTGGTTTGACAATCCCTTTAACAAATTAAAAGCTTTTGAAGTACTGGTTTTTCAGTTTTTGCTCTAGGAATTTTATGCAACTTTTTGTTTTAGTTTCCTGCACAGTTTTGTTTTCCTTTTGCAAATGTGTCACTTTGTTTGTTGCTGTTTTTTTTTTCCAATATTACTATTGTTTTGTGTTTCATTTTGAAAAGGTACAAATAGTGCATAATTTTGAATCAGTTTCAAGGATATAAAATATTGATATGTTTTTTGACAACCAGAATGACATTTAAGAATGTACCCATTTTGATCTTTGAAGTCTGTGGTTCTCAGTTTTCAATGAATTAAGTGGGGGTCATCATTTTTATATATTTTTGTATTTCATCAGGCTCCAATGCCCCACCCCTTACCCTGATCACAGTAGTACAGATTATTAGACCTCGTTACAAAACTGAAAAGTGTTCAGTGATCTAATTTGATTATTTATGGAGATGGAGACCAGCCTTATGCTAGGAGTGAAGGCTTTCTCACCATTACTGCAATTGCCTGGCATTTGTTGCCATCAAACAATCACTGCAATTGCTGAACAAAATCTTAGCGATCACATTGAAATTAAATGTTTTGCAATTATCACCTAATATTGTCTTTCCTTGTTGTATGAGGTAAAAAAATCATCTCAGTAACTGTTGTATTTTCACTTCACACAGGGTCAGTCAGCATCAATTCGTCAGCTGGTGATGCAGGCGATGGCTGAGTGGTATGTTAAAGGTGACATGGACCAGGGACGCCTATCAAGAATATTGGATGTAGCTCAAGACCTCAAGGTAACAATCAGCAATATCTAGGAGCTTACCATTGTTTTTGCTCACTTAACTACGCAAATTGTAAATTAATTTTCTTGAAAACTGTTGCAAATAATTTGTGCAAGATAGTGTCTTCATTTTTTCACTTTACTGAAGAACAAAGCATCTTGTTTCAGTGCTTTTGTTACCTCAAGAAATTTTATAAGAAGCCACACACTGATACCACAATAACTCCCTCAGTACAATAGTAGAAAATGCTCTTTCAATGACACTATTGTTGTCTATCAACAGTTTGAACTTGTCTTTCAATCTCAAAGTCCAAAGATCAGCCTTTAAACAGCTGAGTCATTTTATTTAACTTGTCTTTCTTGTTTTTTCTGTAGGCATTATCAATGCTGTTGAATGGTTCTCCATTTGTGTTTGTCATTGATCTTGCTGCCCTGGCGTCACGCCGAGAATATCTTAAACTGGACAAATGGTTAAGAGACAAGCTTAAGGAACACCAGGTAACCTCCTTCTTACACAACTTTGTGATTAACGCAAAGGTGAACTTGAGCAATACTGTAATGTGGTTACCACAGGTCAGGGAGAAAATAATTTCTTCAAGGTCAGGAAAAAGTTGGGGAATTTCACTTTGTGTCAGGGAAAATTTTAGTCTTTGAAAGAAGTCAGTGGAAAGGGAAATTTTAAGATTACATATTATTATCTTTTCCGTCTACTTTTATTGTTTTCTAAAAGTTAAAATTCTTTTTGACATTTTACAGATATGAATCACGTTGTTTTGGTAGAATATTGTGTATGAAATTGAACAACAAGCTGATGTTAGGTTTTCAAGAAATTCAATCCTGTTTGCAAGTTTTGAACCAATGCCAATTTTGTCCTGACAATATAAATACCTAATTAAAAGAAAAGTTTATGAGAATAAATAAAAATAATGATGACCTAAGGGAAAATGCATTGATCTTTGAACAAATTCTCTCAACCTATTCTGTAAGGAAATGTAAGGGGATCAGTTGGGAGAATTTGTTTGTGGATATTGAGGCTTAAATGTTTGAGGAACTATCAAATCATGTACACTGCACATGACTTAATGAGAGCATGAATAAATGGGTGGAGAGGATGGCTTTGAGGGGAAAAGTTGAGGTCATTATCACAGCTAATTTGTGAAATGGTTAATTCAGTTGATCAGGGAAATGTTACCTTTGTCAGGAAAACGTCGGGGAATTTTAGAAACCTCTGGCTGTGGCAACTATTTATAAAGTATAATTATTTTCATTTTCAGGAGGAGTTTGCCCAAGCTTGCGTCTCATTCCTTAGGCGGCGCTGCCCCCATCTGCTGGGTGTGTCCTTGGATAAGGAGTTACCAAAGAGTGTTCAGCTACCACAGGAGACAGTTGTTACTGTGTTGTCTTGTCTTCAGTCTTTCTTGGGGTGAGGATAAATAGGACTCTTTTATACAGTTGAATATCTGCTTATCATGGGTAATTTATGTGCTCCCAAAGATAACATACTTTGTACAATCCTACCTCCTTAATAGGGTTACATGTAAATTAGACCCTTCGGTCTGCCACTATGGTGTCCTTATGCTTATGGTATAGCCAGTAACTTGCTCTTAAATGGTCAGCGTTTAAAATAGTGATGAAAAGGAGCTCAGAATTTGAGGGAATGAATCATTGCCATGCAAGCCTTTGAGAACCTACATGTGCTGATGTTGGATGGTGGAGTTGTGTTGGGTTTGTTTCCGGTTTCAAAGAACTCAGAGAATTCTTTGAGAAACATTGATGACTTTGGAGGAAAGACAAGACAAGACTAACACCATACAATGGAAATATCTAATGAAAACTAGAACACAATAAGAGCATAGTGGAATGACGTAGCATGCGGAAAAATGAAAAGAAGACAAGAACCCCTATGAACAAACTTACGTACGAAGAAAACTGTCAAGAAAAAAAAGAAAAAAAAGAACCTTATACCTTTTAGCTGCAAGCTAGAGATACAAGGCGGTTGCTTCTTGCTTGTGTATGTGTAATAAGCAAATTGTCAGACTTCCCTAGCTGATAGCTATTCTTTATGAAACTGGAAAAATTGAAAATTCCTGTCTCATTTGCCAGGTCAGGTAGAGTTCTCCTTCTACCTTGAACTCTAACAAAGGGGAAATTTGAAAAAAATGATGATGTCCCTTATTGGACAGCATTACATGTATGAGTAAAGCAATGCAAAATCAATTTTTTTTTGACAATGCAGCCAAGCATCTCCTGAGTTGGCTGAAATCATCACCCAAATGATAACAAATCATGGTCCTCTGGTGAAAGCTCGGCCAAGTGCTGCTGTGGTAGGGATTCCATTCAAGAGACAGGGAAGTTTGGATGGAGGACAGCTACCATCAAGTCTGTCTTCCCAGGTTGTTAACATTTATTTTGGTAGAACTAGATCTATCTAACCTTTGTTTTTGCTTTGAGATTTAAAGTTGAGTTTCAGAGTTTTTTAGGTGAAAATTAGACTTCTGGGCTCTTAGAAATTTTCTTTTTTGACACTTAAAGGGGCTGGGTCATAGAAGATGAGTTGATTTTGTTTTAATTTTGCCAATTATTGTTACAGCACTTTTCAAAAAATAATGTAACTGGTGCTGTTCCTTCTTTTGTATTTGCTCTATTAATTTATTGCTCCTTTCATGTTGTAAGTTGGTATTATTGTTCTTGTTCAGTTTAGTGCAGGGATTGGCCATTTTTTATGACATATTTTAGCTCCTTTAACCCTTAAAGCTCAACCAGCCTGAGTGAAAACTACATGGGTAACAAGCAGGAGCCCAACTCAGTTCTTGCTTAGATATCCTGTCATAAAGTGCAGGTTATATGGTTGAATTCTGAGAGTAGAATATTGGTGGTAGGTTATAGGGTAGGTTATTGCATATATTATATCTTTTTAATAGAATTGATGTTCTTTCTTTTAGCTTGATCCACTTACCGGGCTCAGCATGCCTTCATCATCCCTCCCAACAACCCCAGCCACGCCTACCTCACAGCTGCCCTCATTCCCACCACACCCCCTAACTGGCAATGTACTAGGATCCTCAGGCAGTCTTGGAGCTGTTGGCAGTATAGGTTCAGGTCTATCTTCACAGGCCATACAGAAGCCACTGTCACAACTCGGGCAACTTCCCCTTAGTACCCCAGCCTCATCAAGTTCAGGTCTTCATTCGCCAAGTTTCAGCTCGTCGCAGAACCCCTTGCTACAGCAACTTCACCAGGCAGGCAGTTTAGGGCAGCCCATGGGTGGAGCTGCAATGGATAATGCTCGTTTGTTGGCTGGTCTTGGAATCCAGAAGCAGCTGGGAGGCAGTTCTCTGTTGCAGCAACAGCAGCAGCAAAGTGCACTTTTGTCCCAGTCTAGAAACCAAGCTGAAAAGTTACGCACAGGTATTTTTTACTGTCACAGCCTTTGTATTCAGTGAAAAAACTTTGGGCGCTTACCAAAAGTTGGAACTGGCCAGCGGGACAGGTCATATTGGCAAATTAAATTTTGGTCTTTTCTTGAAATTAGTAAGTTCTGACAAATGGTAAGCATTCTTGCCTATGTTTCTGGAATAACCCCTTCAACTGTCATTGGCAGATATTGTTATAATCTCAGACCTCAACAAGTTAAGTCTGTGCAACTCAGACACAAGATGCATGCTCACAATAATATTTGACTGTGGCTTTAATGGCTCAAGGGACATGCATTATGTTGTAGCGATGATACAGGGGTTATTACTGAAATGTTTCGTCCACTAAACTCAACACGACTACAAATGCTTTTTAAAATATAGTTTTATTACCATAGGCACAGAAATCTTAGCTTGTAGTCTATAATGCTACATACATGATGACGTCCTTGAATTGTGATAAAGTGTTCTCTATAAACTGAAAAAGCTGAGTTTCTTCTTCTGTTGTTGTCAGCATCAACAGCTGATGTATCTCAAGTATGGCCAGGGATGGATCAGTCATTTACAAAGGAAGTTGAAGATGAGGCTAATTCGTACTTCCAAAGGATTTACAATCATCCTCCCAATCCTACAATCAGTATTGATGAGGTGCTGGAAATGCTTAAGAAGTTTAAAGATTCACCTGTTAAAAAGGAAAGGGTAAGCACAAGATTTCCTTATCATTTTAATACAGCCAGGAGCCCAAGAGTGCGACCGCTTTTAATTTATTCATATTCTTTCATACAGATTTAATCCAATCAGAAGCCAGCTGGAAACTGTACTCGACTTCTGATTGGTTAATGTCTGCGTGAAAGAATGTGAATTAATTGCGGTAGAGGAGGTCACACATTTGGGCTCCTTACTGTAATAGATATCTTTAGATTCTAAGGCGAGGATGACTACAAGAGCAAGATTTTCTCAATACCAGTATTTTGCATGCATGAACCAGCCTTATTTTGGACTGGAAAACGTTATAGCAGATAGCAAGCTATGAAATTTTAGTAGTTGTATCATTTTGCAATCAGAAGAGAGCTCGACCTCCTTCAATAAAAATAACCGTGTTTACTTTTCTGGTGAAAAAAGTAAAATGAAGCTATCCAGGGTGTCTGTTTTTAGAGAGTATTTGAAAACATTTCAAATCAAATCTCATCCTCAAAGTCTTCCTCATCCTCAGATCTTAAGGTCTCCAATAGGCCATTTCTGAGTTGCCTCAAGCCTCTGTTTCAAAGCGAGGCTAAGTGCAATACGTTGTTTTTGGATGTAAGAGAATGTATTATTATTCTGATGGCTTTTGTTGGGGTTCCTGTGTATCACAGAGTCT
Organism: Porites lutea; assembly: GCF_958299795.1. Taxonomy (NCBI): domain Eukaryota; kingdom Metazoa; phylum Cnidaria; class Anthozoa; order Scleractinia; family Poritidae; genus Porites; species Porites lutea. Next base: position 14,820,402 of record NC_133202.1, on the reverse strand, counting down.
CCTAAGTGGGTTTCGTGTTGTATTTTCACATGTTAATTTCCTATCCTATCCCATTACTCAACATACATGTAACATATCATACTCACAATTATTTTCACTTTTCTTTTTACAGGACATATTTTTGTGCATGCTTAGAAACCTGTTTGAAGAGTACAGGTTTTTTCCACAATATCCAGACAAAGAACTTCACACAACTGCGTGCCTGTTTGGTGGAATTATTGAGCAAGGTTTAGTAACGTAAGTTGTATAATATTTTGGTAAAATATTTTGAAACTACGTGTAGCAGTGCTTTTTTTTTCTGATTTCTTTCTTTACTCTTACTAAGGCTGTTTTGTGGACTCAATTCTTTTTCTTTTTGAAATGCTTCCAAATGGAACTATGCCTACTACAGTCATTGATGCACCTAAATTTTCAGCACTGACAACTGCTTTCCATGGCAAGTCAATGTTTTAGTTTCGTGTATAAGCCAAGTCATAACTAAAGAATTGCTCTACTAGATAAGAATCTGAGTGCAAAAGGTAGTGAATTTCTGTAAATTGATCCCTAAGGCTAAAAATATCACTGGGAAACTATTTTTCAGTTCCAATACAGTAGCTATTCAGTACCAGAAATGATCGTTTTCGTGAAATCCTTGGGCTTGCAAGTGAACAAAACTTTTGAAAATTACAGCAATAGTCACTAATTTGGCAAACTGTGCTCAGCAGTCATGTGCCAAACGGTAGTATTTATTGTAATATGGTCTTTTTAATGTAAACTAAAGTGGGATAAAAATGTTTTACATGAATTTTATTTGGGCTACAATTCATCAATGTACTTTGTTTGTCGGGGTTTAAAGCCTTGAGATGTTTTGTGTTCCTACAAATTTGATTGCATTTTCGTTTTTTCAAACCCTTCATGTAATTGAACAAATTGCCCTTTTCCTGTGCACTAATCTTTAAAGTCTGGCAACTTTTAAAAAAGTTTACCTTGAAGCACTGCTGTGGCAACTAAAGCTTTAAAATTTGCCTCCACTCTCAATTTTTTTTGGCACAAAGTGCCTCCTAAAGTCATGAATTCCTGCCCTAAATGAGACTCTGTGTCTTGAGATATGGCATTTTTTTGCTGCTTGAACCAAAACATCGTGTATTTTTTATTTCAGGTATATGGCTCTTGGAATTGCACTGCGCTATGTACTAGAGGCTTTGAGAAAACCATTTGGCTCCAAGATGTATATGTTTGGAATAGCTGCTTTGGATCGTTTCAAGACAAGGTAAATTCATTTTACTGTAAGAGCTGTAACAATGCAAGGGGGGTAATCGTTGAGGAAAATAGCTGTTTCATTCTCCGATGGCTTAGTTTTTGTCCGAGTGATCCAGGGGCATTTGGAACTTCTTGTTCTTTTCGCTTTTAATTGACACTAATATCTGAAGAGAAGAATACTGCATGCTTGCTGTGCAAACTTTAAACTGCTAGTAAATGCGGGATGCATTTTCATACTTGTTTCACTCATTACTTTTTTGATCTGCCATAAGTATGATAACCTTGTTAGTGATTTGCCAAGGATTACCCTTTTTTTGAGTGTGGAAACGCCCCGTACTACATGTTAAATAATTATAGTACTTTACAGCACATACTTCTAAAAGAACTGCTGTCTAGGGGAGTTTATAGCAATACTGTTACTACTGAACACTAGTGAAAAAAAATCTATTCACAAGTTTCATGTCCTAGAGACTTTATGTCACAAGACTGCAACATTATTGATTCTGTTTCCTTTCATAGGATTCTAATGGTTTTGTGAATTTTTTGTCTAAAGGAATTAAAGTTCTGCTGAACATTTCTCCGGAGTCGAAATAATGATTCCTGGCGCAAATATTCTTAGGGCTCACGAATAGAAATTGGTTTTGGCATTAAACATGTAAATATGACAGAGTTGGGTTTTACTTGCTGGTAATTACACTGCGGTTCAGCATGGAGAACAACAATTATTTATTCTTTTGTAGGCTTAAAGACTATCCTCACTACTGTCAGCATCTTGCATCAATTCCACATTTCATGGAGTTTCCACCTTCCTTGATAGAGTTCATTGAATATGGACAACAGTCCAGGGAGCCGTTGTTAGCAGGAAGAAATATTCAGGTTAACAAGATAAACATTTTTATTGAGTTTATTCCACAACCAGAAAATTCATTGGTAGAGATTGAACTAAAAGTCTCTAATAATAATAATAGAAATAATAATAATAATAATAATAATAATAATAATAATAATAATAATAATAATAATAATGATAATAATAATAATAATAATAATAGTAATAATGATAATAATGATAATAATACAGCACTGCTTGGTAGAGCTAATATCCTGTGAAAGGTGTTTTCTGTCTGCGGTCATTGACTTTATAGAGAGAACAATTTATGACAAGAGCTCCAGTATTAATGTGCATTCATGTGAGAAGTAAAGGATAATAATCATAATCATAATCACACTGCTACAGTAGGGGTGCCCTTGCAATGGAATAGCATTCCATCCAGGGGTCAATTTAATAAAACGTTTTCAAGTGTTATTTACAAGTGTAGCTATTGTTTTCAGACCCTAAAACAATGGCTACACTTGTAAATTACTCTTGTAAAAGTTTTATTGTATTGACCCCAGGGGTTAATTTAATAAAACTTTACAAGTGTAATTTACAAGGGTAGCTAATGTTTTAGGGCTCTAAAACAATCGCTACCGGCACTTGTAAATTGCATCTGTAATTTAAGTTTTGCTAACTTGACACCAGGGGAGTGGCAATACTTCTAGGTGTCATGTACGATCAAACCCGGGATGAGCTTTGCCTGTGTGAGCACCATTTGCGGCTGGCAGTACAACTTTGCCTAAATTATCTTTGCAAGGTTAGATTACTGAAATTTATGATCATGTGTTGCTCTCTTTCCAGGAACCACTGACATCACGGCTTCTCAACCGTGCAACACCCACCCTGGCAAGTGTGGCAGGTACTTCAACCTTTACAAGCACACCAGCTAGTCGCTCCGTGCCGCTGGGTCCAACAATCCCCTTGGGGCCATCTGCTCCTCTGGCTTCCTCTATTCCTCCAGCACCTACTGTAACTTCTAATAGCACTGTTGTATCTTCAGCTAAAACTACCACTGTTCCAGGTAGGTCTGAGCAAAGGGTATTTTTGTTGCTTTTTGTTGTTGGCAATCATTTGTAGATTAGTTGTCTCAGACAAGAAATTGCATTATTTGTTTGGTTAAACTGTAGTAAAGAGGGTGGAAGGGCTATGAAGGCTGCCAGACCTCGTTTTTATGTTTGTGTGGATTTGAAGGTGCACAACATTCAATACCTCCGCATCATTTTGATCTTACCAACCAATAAACCACCGAACGGTTAGCTCAGTTGGGAGAGCACCGGTCTGCCGAGTGGGAGGTCGTGGGTTCAAACCTCGGCCGGTCCAACAACCAGGGTCATTACAAAATAAACTGGTGAAATCATGCTGGTTCTGATTTGAGAAATCGTCTCAGTTCAGATAATCGCGTTATGGGTGGTGACATTAAGCCATTGGCCTTGTCTCCTTCATCCTTCTTTCATTAGTCAAATCCAAAGGGATGTAAGAGAATCCAAACTACTGCGAAAGAATAGGGGAAGTTTCCCCGCTGGTGTGGTCTACCTTTCACGCATCGCGTATCATTCATATCATGGGCTAAGGGTGGGTTACAGTAAGCTCTCAACTTGACTGATAGCGGCTGCCACTGGCACCTTTGTATGCTGGCGTCCGAGCTTACTTTTAACATGTTACTATGTAATGTAAAAAGGACGCGTCTTGTAGTTCTCTATCCATGACATTACAGTACATTACACTACAGTACATTACAATAAAAATGTCGCATTAATTTATTCAGTCACAATTTGTGCAACCCCAGGGAGCTTCCAACATCTTTGATGTTTGTATACCTTATGACATGATTTGTGTGGCTGGCCACTGTTCCAATTCGTAATCCCGCCCTGCAGGGTTTAATTTGAGTGGTACACCGAGTTTTGTGTGGGTTTAGGAGACACGTGACAATTTTTTCTAGTTACTATTACTACTAGTAATCTCAGATTAGGGAGTGCGTTCGAGCTTTTTTTAGGTTTACTGTCAAATGTGACGTTATTTCTTAATAAGTTGATGCTGCAAAACGCTTCCTATGTTTTCTTATTTAAAAGAAACAAAACGAAACAAAACAAAACAGATCGACTATGAAAAAAAGAAAAGAGTGTCACTCGGCAGGAGTTGAACCCGAGACCCTCGACGTGTAAGGCAACGCATTTTCCATTGCTCCACGCAACCACAGCAGACAAATTAATTGTATTTAACATTTTTGTGCCCACGAGATAAATTATTCAAGATGGCGCAGAGAATGCAGACGTACGACGAAATGAGTACCTTAAAAGGCCACCCTTGAGTACCACAGGAATCGCAACTGAGTTCCACAGGAATAAAATGATTATGTGTTGCGTTCTCCTAACGTCGAACGCAATTATTCTGCTTTGTTTTCAGATGTAGCCGCCTCTCCTGTAAGGGGTAAAGAACCATCCATTGCCACTGCAAATAACATAGACACTCTGTTGGGTGCAACAGAAAGTAGTGAGATAGTGCAGCCACCGGAAGCAGTCCAGGATAAAGTTCACTTTATATTCAACAACATTTCCCAGGCAACTCTACATCAAAAGGTGAGTCTTAACAACCTGTGAGGTACAGCAGAACTCGTGGAATACCCATTTAACACTGGTTGATTTTATATCTGAATTGACAGGTGTACATTTGTATCAGTTAGTTGGTTATAAACTTCTGGGCTGAAAAGAAATTTGGGACTGTTGCTGATGGTGTTTACTGGCCAAAGAAATTTTAGCTTGGTTATGTCTCTTCTCTTACTGGTCAAATTGTTAGAAATAAAACGATAATAACTTGAACACACCCCCCGGGGGGGGAACTCCCTTATGAAAGGGGCGGGGATGCTCGTCGTCTCGCTTAGGGGTGTAAATTTAGGATTTTGGTCTCCCTTAGTGTGCTCTGTTCAAAACGCCGCTATATTTAGCCGTAAAGGTCTCTTTTAGGGTTGCAAGCGAAGAAATATAAAAAAGTTATGTATTTTCAGTTTGATTTATTTACTCGATTCATTTGATCAAAGTTTAAAATGATCTCAAAAAAGGGTTGGGCGATGCCCAAATTGGTCTCCTTTAGGGGTTTAATTCAAAATTCCCAACCAGCATCCCCGCCCCTTTCCTATGGGAGTACCCCCCCCCCCCCGGGAACACACCTAACCTAACATCAAAAACAAAGTGACAAAAAATATGCTTATCATCTTGAAACGTGATTTCGAGGGGGAAAAGGCTTGCAAAGGAATACCTGGGAAAAATAATATCCTGCACTGAAAAAAATATCGCTCATGACGTATGATGCTGAAAAAAATCCCACACCGTTATACGTCAGGGAAAAAATTTCTAACTCCAGAGGTCTGCGAAAAAAAATCTTACCCAAACTAAATCACCCATACCCGCCTCCCTGTTCCTAGTGTAAGGGTTGATTTTTAAATATTGCTCTTTCTTAAAAGGCTGAAGAGCTGAAAAATCTTATTCAAAATGAGCACATACTGTGGATATCCCAGTACCTTGTGATGAAGAGAGCTAGCATTGAGCCTAACTTTCATCAGCTTTACTTGGAGTTCATGGAAGCACTAGAGTTGTCCAACTTTGCTAGGGAGGTGCTGAAGGAAACATACAGAAATATAAAGGTAGGTTGCAAAGAAAAGTCTGAACAAAGCCCATGTTTTGTTTCTGAGAAACTTGAACTTCCAGCTGTTTATGAGTCTCTCCTGTGCAACAATACGTAATTGCTATTAAGAAATCGTAACATAAATACCATAAGCTGTCACTTATAAGCACTGGGATTATACATATTGTTAAGGGGTTTTAGGAGAGCGTATATATGGAGACGCTTATATATGAAAGGGCTTATAACCGGGATAAAAAAAAGTGCTTTTAAACACGCTATAGCAGTATTGATCAAAATACGTTTTTCATTTTGTGGTTTTTAATTAGGAGTCAAATATCATAATAAATCAATTTCATTTCATGATAAGCTAGAGGTTGGCTTTATAATTAGATGTATTTTTTTTGTTTATGGGAAGATGGGCCTATAAACGGGAGGACTTATAAGTGGCAGTTTATGGTACTTAATAATCCTCTCCTCTCATGCATTAATCTTTTATCACATTCTCTCAACTGATTCTTTGGACGTAATATAAAGATCAGTATGGAGAATTTGGACGTGGATATTGGGGCTTAAAGGGTTTACGAATCGTGAGTGGCAGCTATTTTTGTGACCTGTGACCTGTTTTTATCAAGAAATCTTTGCTGTCATTCATGTTCCTTGACTGACTTGATAATGTTCTTGTGCCATAGGTGCTTCTTCAATCTGACAAAGTTCCAGCAAACTTCTCTGATCGATCACTATTAAAGAACCTTGGACACTGGCTTGGACTTCAGACATTAGCTCGGAACAAGCCAATCCTGATGAAGGTATCAGTACTCACTATTGCACGGTTACTGTTATTTACCTATTTCATACAAAAGAAATACAGTCAATTGTAACACATCCAAACTTACTGTTTCACTAGTAGCACAGCACACAAATGATGTCAGAGTGTCTAATTTGTATTGTTTGTCTAACATTTGTCGTTTTGGTCAAATTGACAAGTTTTGAGAATGGACATAAACTTGCACGGATCCGCCTTTCGTTCACACGGGAGACAGCACTGCAATCTGTAACAGAATTTGCACGGTTCTGTGAAAAGGGGTTGCACAGGTAAAGCATTCGTCTGTTCAAAAATTTGTCCGTGCCTGTGAACAGGGTCTGAGTTTGAGTTCTATGAACAGCAACTGTGTGCAGTGCTATTATTATCGTGAAATTATCCAAACGTTGCTCTTTGTGGGTGTGGTCCTTAACTTAAAGCTGTTTTGTCAAAATGTAAATGATCCATAAGATAAACGTAAATGCAGTACTAGGATCTTCGTTACTTCTGTATGAAGAAACGTCCATTATTGACTTTCCTTACAAAGTGCATTTTGCATCATTCATATTGTGTAACTTGTTATAGACTGATACTAATAAAAATAATGCTATGCACACTATGAAAACACCTAATGAGGACAATAATTCTTCCCCTCCTCCATCGCAATATAGCACTCTTGTTGACAAAAATTCTCAATGAATTCTCTCTCAATTTTCATTCTATTGTATTTTTATCACACTATATTTTAGAAGTTTTTCATTTTCTGGTCATTTCAACCATTGAAGACCGTAGTTCAGGTGGTCGAAAGCTTGTATTTTTTTAAACATTTTTAGCTAGAGAACGTTTTTTAATACTTCAATAATAATAAAATGTCCAATAATAGAACGCTCTTGATTTCAACTGTGATGTAATGAGTAGTTGCTTAGCCATTCTTCCCTAATTTTTTGATGGCATTGTTTGTCTCTTGAAGGATCTGGATGTAAAGTCACTGATAATTGAAGCTTATTTCAAAGGGCAGCAGGTATTGTGCAGTGCTAAAACTTATAAAGAAGTTTTAATTAGCAATTATTGAATGAGACTGAGTATGATCTGAAGAATTTTGGAGATCGAGGAGGGTGTAACACCCTCCGAGATCTCCATAATTCTTCATGTTCTACGAAAGCCGAATAGGCCATTTGCACTAAGAGGTATGTGACATCGTTTTTATGAAAATGAAAGTTACATGATTTTGCCTTCGAAAAACGATTAGTGGGTCATGTCTTAAACAAAATAATAGTCATTTGGTTTTTCAAACCCGCACCATTTTCTTAAAATGAATAAGTTCGTAAATGGTCACGTGACCAAAAAATGTGATTTTTAAAATAATGAATTACCTCTCTCTGAACACAAATTTTGCACTTAAACTTCAAGGAAAATGTTGAAAAGATGATGTGATAACGTTTACAGCACATCTGAGCGTAACTATGAAACGTTAAACAAGATATAAGCAAGAAGTAGTTTTGGCCGCCATGTTGGAGGGCAAAAGCATGCCCTCCAACATGGCGGCCAATACAAATCATACTTCTTTACTGAAAAATCAAAGTACCATAAAATATCTCCCTTAAATGCGTTTCCTCTCAAATTTCGGGTGTAAGATAATTTTTGTGTGCTCTAACAATTTTTGGCATCAGCAAGATTCCAACCCATTGTTTAAAGGAAGCATTGGTCACGTGACCTGTCAGTGCAAGTGGCCTATTAATTCAAAGTAACGTCTAGTTTAAAAACAAGCCGAAACATGCTTACCTCTATCGATGTTAAGTGCATCTTCAATAGTGCATCTGCAAATATTCTTCAAATAACAGATGTCGTCTGTCGAGTTGTCGTCTTGCTGTTCTTGTTCTTGTTTTAGCCAATAGTTCGCCTTTGCTCACTACCAAAACAACTTAACCTCGTCCCCAGGTCTTCTCGGTTCAATAATCTGGCAATTTTGCTGCACGATAGACGTAATTTTTCACATATCGTAAATTCTCCCAAATTTGGTCAACAATAGCTGGTTATGATGAGATATGCGTAGGATTTTAGCCAATCAAAAACGGTGAAATATTTTGATTGAATAATAATATAAATTATGGCCCAAGTTTCCTTTCATTTCTTGTTATTTCTTGCCCATTGTCAAAAGGAGCCAGGTTCTCTTGCCATCCCCAAAGTATCAACAATAAATTAACGAACTAAAAACAACACCATAAATAGAACAAAACAAAACAAAAATGTGTTCAAGTTCTCTCCTAGCCACTTTGGATTCTGAGCTTACCGGTAAATAGTATGCTGTACTAAAGTGAAAGCCAATTTCTTATAAACACATTTGTAACAATCTTGTTTGCTGGAATTTTAAGTAGCTAGGTTATAGTTTCTGCATTTGTGGAAAGTCTGGCTTAAATTTTTCAATGTTGTCTCTTGAACTCTATGTGAATTTCCTTCATCCCAAAACATCTTTGGTCCTTTATACTTAATTACACATGTATTACTTGGTTTTTGTATCTTATTGAATTGCTTTTTTTTGAGACGTTTACTGCCAAAGGAAATGACAGATTCTTGTAAGTCCTGCGGTGTGACCATTCAAATGAAACCTCTTCAGTAGTACTTTCACACGGTACTATTTGTTTTCCAGAATTTTAGGAAATGAAATTTGGTAATTTTGTTGAATTAAGTCTTTACTTCAGCCACAAATTATAATTGCCGAGCTTTCTTCTTCTCTTCTTGTTCCAGGAAATGCTTTATGTTGTGCCGTTTGTGGCTAAGATAATAGAGTCATCAGCCAAGAGTAAAGTGTTCAAGCCACCTAATCCCTGGGTAATGGCCATCATGGCTGTGTTGGTTGAACTTCATCAAGTGCCTGACTTAAAGGTAAGTGACCGAACTTTTCTTTAATGTTTTTCTGACTTACTGAGAGGTAGCTCGGCCGAAGGGTCAGCAAATCTGGCAGTCCTCGATTTGAGACCCATTTTGGCTACTAGATGGATAGTTTCTTCAATCATGTTCAAAAGTCTCGGGAGAAATTTGCCTTTGTGGGGCTTTTTTTCAAATCAAACGTGGCCGGCCCCTCCCCCAACCCCACAAACAACATTGGACGCTTGTGTGTAGTATTTTTCCCTGTTTCGACATTGAAAAGGGTAAGGGGAGAGGAAGAACTGCAAGATATTTTCGGAAAAGTTGAACTGTTTTATGAGTGCATTCAGAAATTACAGAATATTATAATTACTGCATCACTGTCCTAAAGAATTTTGTCCAGGATTGTTGGTTGTCCTGTGCTCGATTCCCAAGTCATGCACCTTTTAAATAGCCAACTTATTGTCTGTGTCAGTTTTTTTGCTCCAGTTACATTTGTGTTATTTATTTCAAATTACTTGGGTGGAGTGCCTGTAAAGTAGCCAGAACAGCTTTTTGCATTTCTACTATAAACAAAACATTTTATTTAACCTAAAATAATCTAAAGGCAGTTTAATTAGATAACTGGTGAATTTTGAGTTGTTTATATTTGGTCGTGTGCCAGTCTCCCTCTCAAGCCTACTTTCTTTCTTTGTCTTTACTTTAATCTGCAAAAGAGCAACTTCATTTACCTTTAGAAATAATACAGAAATAAAATGACATGTTAGGAGGTTAAATTGTGTCATACAAAACGACTGGCCAATATTATACCTGATTTTGTACATTCTCTTAAATCTTTTTTTCAGTTGAATCTTAAGTTTGAAGTGGAAGTACTTTGTAACACATTATCACTAGAGATGAAGGTAAGTGTTGATTTTATTTGCTCCATAATTTCTGCATTACTGCATTATTTCTTGATTTTGATTTTTGCGGTTTGCTTCCAGGAAATCAAAGCATCAGAACTCTTAAAGGACCCAGAACGTTTGAAACTCATTCCGCATCAGTTATCATCACCAGAGAAAGACAAACAACGTGAGTGAAGAGTCTAGCTTTAAAAAAAAAAATGAAGTAAAATCCTGCTTGCTCTGATTGTATGATAAATTTTCATCTCACGATTATCTATCTTTGTCTCCTTGCAGCTGCTGTCAGCAACAGCTCCACCCCAACCCCCACAACATCTGCTCAGCAAGGTCAACCTCCCGTGGCACCCCCACCCCCTCAGTATTCATACCAAGAGATCAATGTGGCCTCCCTGGCTGGGCTGGCTCCTCATATTCAAGTTAATGCACAGGTTTGTTTATACAAAAGTCTTCAGTAACTTTGAGGATAATCAATCCTGTGGAAATGATAGGTGGTTCGTGTTATAAAACAACTAGAAGGGCGTCCAGTCGAGCTGTTGAGTTAACAATGATCTACTTCAGATTCTACTACCAGCTCATATTATTCTGATCTGAAATTACCCTGTTTAATTCTAGAAAATCAGTCCCTTTGTTTTATTAATTTCTAAAGACTCATGGAATTCTTTATATCAGAAAAAGTTATGGATACTGAAGATTTTGAGCAAACCCTTAGCCAAAAACAGGAACAACTTGAGGGGATTTGCCGTTCAATATGAAGTGTAGTCTCCTTCGCGGCCGTTCTTCGTGTCATTGCGCAAAGTTTGAGGAGGAGCTTTGCGTGCGTACGTACGAGACGAATTACGGCTGCGGTGGAGACGATATATAGCGTTGACTTGTTTCAGACATAAGTTCTAACTCTTATGGTTGGCGTGGACCTTTATCGTAATGTAGTTGAAACAATTTTGATGGATCTAATCGAGCAAGAGGTTAACACAGTGAGAAGAGTTAGCCTGCTGGCATGTTTCGAAAAGTGTAGGAAGGAGGGGCGAAAGCCTAGAAACGAGTTGACCAGACACACCCAAACTAGCTTTAAAAGAATATTAGATTGCAAAGCTTAAAAGACCGTTTGTTGTTGTTGTAAATGTTGTACCAAGTAACGTTTCCATCTCTTTACAGATTCCGCTATTCCAGCAGCATCCTCATCTAAAGCAGTTTGTGCGTCCAGCTATTGAGCGAGCTGTACAGGAACTGGTCCATCCAGTGGTGGAGAGATCAATCAAAATATGCCTTACAACTGCTGAGATGATTGTGAAAAAGGTGAGTGATTTAGTAATCGTCTCGTACAAGCCTGAATTTTTTCAGGCTTTTTTTTTTGCAACTGCCAAAGTTGCGTCTATAACTGCGACGATGTTCTTTAATGTAATTCTTCCCGCCGCAGTTCGCATATATGAATTTCATATATTCATAACTTCATCATCATCCTTTCACGGGTTTAATACGAACCAATTCAACAACCTGCTCCCAGTTGGCTTGTTAGCTCAACTGGTAGAGCGCTGCACCGGTATCGCAGAGGTCAAGGGTTCGAATCCCGTACAAACCTGAATTTTATCAGGCCTTCTTTTCGCAGCTGCAAAAGTTGCGTCTATAACTGCGATGATCTTCTTTCATAATTCTTCACCCCGCAGTTCTCATATATGATTTTCATCTATTCTTAACTTCATCATAGTAATCGTCTCTGTTGAATACTAGAGCAGTAGGGAGCTTAAGCAAAGGCATTTTTGAGTGACACATGTCAACGGGAAGTGAGGCTTTTTCCCTTTTAATATGCCTTGATGCTACCAAAATTGTATTGTTAAGTATCTTCACTCTTAAACTTATAGAGACGATTTGCGAAAAAGATTGGGCGAAGTCACTGAGCAACAGCGGAAAAAGGCCACCTTCGTTCGACGTGCGTCGCTCAAAATCGTTTTTTGCTTAGGCTCACTAATATTCAGTGGATATGAAATCTACGTCTTTATAGTGCAAGCTTAAAGACTTCCACACCCCAAATCTCTCCTAGGTAGATAACGGCCAGCTACTGTCAGAAATGCAAAAAATGGGGTTCTCCGTGCTTGCTTTTGAAGTAAAGCGTATTGAGTACCGTGGAGTTTTGAGCGACTTAGGATAACGTAAAGGTGAATTTCCACTGTCGCGTAGTTTTAATTTACGCGCGTAAGGAAAATAGAGGGCCGCGCGTACTTTTACGGTTACGCGCAAATTTCCATACATTGCCCGTATTTTATTTTTATTTACGTGCGTAAGAATTAAAATTACGCGACAGTGGAATTTCACCTTAAGTTATGATAGAGCTGCAGAGAACAGTCGTCGATCATCGAACTATGCCCGTCTTATTGAAGACTAAAATTTACCCACAATCCTACTTGCAGTCGGGAGTGATGACTGGAAAGGTTAAGACTGTCATTTTGTAGCTAAAGATTAGCATAGCAATTGCAGATATTAAAAGTCAACATAATGTACGTCCGACAACTTTTCTCCCAAGTTGTCCGACAAAACCGGTGACCTGTTCGGACAGATGTCCTTTTTAAAAAAAAAGCTTTTCTAAAAAAGTACAGTTATGAGCAAAAGAGTCAATAAAATTAGGTGCAGTAGATACAGGCGAATCTATTGATCTTAACACAAACATGTCTACCTAGTAATATTTCTCAGCTCATAGTTGTTTTCTTATTCGTACAGGATTTTGCACTGGACCCTGAAGAGTCTCGGATGAGAGCAGCGGCCCATCACATGGTTCGCTTCATGACAGCAGGCATGGCGCTTATTACCTGTAGAGAACCGCTCCTGATCAGCATCAACAACAATCTCAGATCGAACTTCCTGGCAGCTCTCAGGGTAAGAAAATAATACTTTGTTTAAAAGCACAGAAGTCACTGTAAGCTAAAATCATACGAATGGCATTTGGTACTATGGCCAATATGAACTGCTAGTGGAGTTAAGTCTAAAAGGGGCGCTTTTTAACGTTTTTATAGTTTACAGTAATATTTTTCTGTAGTGTTTAGGACCTGAAGTGTTTGTCTTAGTGAGATGTCCGCCTTCTAAACATTCAAAGAAAATTTCTTAGGAATGCCAGGGACTAGCGTGAGGAAACAGCCGATATTTCGCGACGTCACCACTGGTTTCCGCGCGAAATGACGTCTGAGAAACGAGCGCAGAAAATTCCATACTGATGACGTGTGCATTGTTTGTAGTGCTTTTTATTGGGTGATACACTAAGTTGCCATTCCGCAGGGAAACAGATAGTAGCGCCCGAAATGTCGGCTGTTTTCTCAGTTTGGAGAGGGACCAATTTTAGGCAGGCGTCGGTGTTACAGAGATTAACTTTTTTTAAGGGAGAGTATAAAATACTGTGTCACTTTTGACTACCAATCTGGTTTGTTAATCGTGGATTCATTGTGAGCTGGTTTCTTTGCTGGGGAGCGGGCAATGAAGAAACAACGCGAGCCGTTTTCTAATCACCCTCCATCTGCTTGTAACTCGGCCTGGTTGTAGCCCCAACGAGAGACCGAGCTGACAGGTTTCTTAAGTGGGTGATGGAGTAGTTGTATGAACGATTGATTGCTTAGGGTAAGGGTTTGACCGCGGCAGGATTAGCTCAGTCGGTAGAGCGCGTGACTGCAGAGCATGAGGTCGCGGGTTCGATTCCTAGCGCCGGACCAATACTCAGGGTCTTAAAATAACTGAGAAATGAAGGCGCTGCCATTGCCCAGCAAACGTTTAGTCCTTCGCGTGGCTCGGATTACCACGTAAAGTAGCAGTCCTGTCTCCAGGTGGAGACGTTAAAATAGTGCCCCCAGTTAGTACTTTCGTGCTAAACACATTGACATTCAAATAAAATGCATTTTTTGCTTCGCTGGATTTGATTAATTGAGTGATTAATTGATTTATTAATTAATTTTAGGGTGCAAACCAGCAACAGAAAGACATGATTGAACAAGCTGCGTCAGTTATTAGCGAGGATAACACAGAGCTTGCCTGCGCGTTTATTCAAAAGACTGCGGTGGAAAAAGCTCTGCCGGAGATGGACAAGCGGCTTACTACGGTACAATTTTTTTAACTAGTTCCAAGTGTGTGTGCTGTGGATTTAAACTTTTTTTGAGTCTTGTCAACCTCTCTCCTCCAAGTAACTTTGTATGAAATTTAAGTAGTGTCGCATGCTCACAAGTTAGCAGTCTGAGGGAACTGACCGACCAGGCCATTCCTGTGGTAACGATTATTTCACTTTAAATCAAAACTATCCAGCCAGATAGGTCAAGTCCTGAATAGTTTGCACGAAAGAAAGAAATTTTCAGCCAAAACTCTAGGAAAAAGCCTATTTCATTTTCAAAATGACTGGTCCGTCCATGGTACGGCCGGCCAGTTCTGACTTTTGGAAGGCGCCTTAAGGCCGTTTACCATTCATCAGAACTGGTTATCCAGACCAGTCCATTCATCAGGCGAATTCCTCTATTATTTAGGACTATCCAGCTAGATCAGTTTATATCTAAATAGTATGCATGGGTGTGATGTGTTGTAGTTAAAAATTTGGGGAAAAGACTAATATTTCCTTATCAAAGGAACCTGTTTGGCCGGCCAGTTCTGACTATTTCAGTCTTCCCAGCAAGGGATTTGAGTAATAGAGCTGATCGTTGTAATTCCGATTTCAGGAGTTTGATGTTCGTCGTCATGCCCGTAGTGAGGGTCGACGGTACTGCGATCCAGTGGTTCTGACGTACCAAGCAGAGCGCATGCCTGAACAGATCAGGCTGAAGGTGAGTACAGTACGCTGAAGAGTTTCGAGTGGACTCAAGGCTAGAATGTGCATGAAAATCTGCCACAGCGTCTTGGGAATTTATGCTGTTACAGTAAATTCTTGTAGACGTTTAATTGATTTTTTCCATTTTCGCAATGTTAACTTGAGGGGATGCCCCAAACGGCGTGCGAAGGGTTGGAGGGTCGAAGTCGGATCGGCCAAACGACCCCGCATTGACACTCGCGTCCAGGTCGCGAGTTCATTTAAAATACGAGAAAAGGGAGGGCTGTCAACCAATTTATGTTTAAAAAAAATAGGCTTCTGAGGGTGACATAATCTTTGGACGAACCGTAGCACTGTAAATACTGTTATCTATTTATTTGTTTGTTTATTTATTGACAGGTTGGTGGTGTGAATGCCAATCAGACAGCTGTGTACGAAGAATTTGCTCGTAGCATCCCTGGGTTCCAACCCCCACCCGCTGGAGAGGCAATTACCACCCCACCCCTGCCAAAACCAATCCAGTACGAGCACGGAATTCTGGGTAATGCTGAGGTAAGCTGTTGCCTTTTCTTTTGTCCAGTAGGAACCGTTGCTGGTAAAGGGAGTCACGTAAGCATTCTATCCACGGACTCGAAAGTTTGAACAGCCTGGTACAGCCTTAATATAAAAACAGTACCGAAGAAAAGTTTTGCTCAATGGCTTTCATTTCAGTGGTGATACTCGAATGCCGATGCATGGATAAAAAGGACTTCAGAGTCTCTGTGTACTCAGACGTTAGGAGAACCACATTGTAGAGACTACTAAACGGGTTCATACAAGAACGCCTTTCTGTAGCTTTCATCCTTACGGTGCATTGTCGCTTACACGGCAATTTTTGTCTCGTCACTCAAACGAGACAGAAGCAGCTGCACGGAAGACTACATGGTGCATTGACACAAAACCTTAAACCAAATTACGGGTCCCCGGTTTGTAACGTCTGCGAAGCACCGCCGATATCCTTCTTCTAGGACTCCCAACGGACTCTACCGGAAATGCGTTTTTCCCTCAATCTGATTGGGGAATCGACCGTGGCATTTTTAACAGGCCAACCATGGTGCATATCCAAACCCTGGTACACAGGTGGTGGCCCAGAACAAGGATTGTGGCGCTGTTTCGCAGGCGGACTTAACCAGAAGTTTAGTTCCGTCGGTGGCGCAGGCTAAGTGTTCCCGGGATAATAGAGAGATTAAGATTCACGTTGACGCCAAAGGTAGCCTGTTCCAGGCTCCGATATAGTCGGGCCCGCTGAATTGAGAAAGCGCGAAGACGGAAGCAAACTGGGGAGAGGAGGGGCGGCTACACCAAATGGCAAACGTGAATTTGTACCACGTGATCAAGTTTCCCCCTTAACTGTCGTTCACTGTTTATTACTTCTACTCAAAAGTAAGTCGCTTCATGCCAGTTTTATCCATAAGAATTGTTCTATACAGTTTTTATCTGCTTATTTTCTATTCTGACAAATTCTCAACTTGAATCTGACGTTTGCCATTTGCCGTTAACGTGATTCCTAATCTCTCTAATGAAAGAAACACAGAGTGACTTTCTCTGGGAGAAGTCCTCAGATAAATTATTAAGTATTCAAACTTTTCTTTCTCTTCAAACCAAGGCCTTCATGCCAGAAGAGGTGGTTCAAATCCTGAGCAAATGTGCGGCGGAAATCGAGCAGCATCTCCATGCCATCATGGCTCCACCTACCAATCAGCATGTAGTTACAATACACAGTCTGCTGGATGCAGTAGTGCAGGCTCGCATATCTAGGGACAACATGGCTGCCCTCAGGCTTCTACATAAGGTTGGTATGACTGTGCTGTGACGATTACAGTTTTCACCAATCTAGATCTTTTGATGTGCGTTGTGAATTTCTTAGCCGCTGGCTGTTATCTAGGGAGAAGTTTTGTGAATACCGGTAGACAAACGTGTTTACCTCGTGTTCATGCTTAAAAGGGACCAGGTTTGCCAAAATTCGGTTATGGCATTTTTCGCTGCTTGCCAGCTATTTTCGCTCGTCTGCACCGACCGAGAGCCTGGCACAGAAGCACCCGTAATTACAGATAAGGCGGAGGGTAATTTGCGCATCACCTTAGCCGTGTGCCAAAAACGGCTTAGCTTTAAGCCCCTTTCATAAATGTGGCCACGTTATTTGCCCTAGGCTGCTGAAGGACTACTTGAAGGTGCTGCTCCGCTTGCCGGCGATGCAGAGCTGTCTCTCAGATACCGCGACTGTCATCTGATAGTGCTAAGAGGGCTCCAGGACCCGCGGGGATATGGCCCCATCTGGACTGCCAGACATGTCACAAAGTAAGTGATCATCATTAATAGTGATCCACATGCAATTTCTCCCAACAGTAACACTGCCTGAACAAACAGACAGGTCATGAGAATGAATGAAATGATCTGTCACCAAAGATGAAATGTTGTGATGGTAGAACAAATTCTCTCCAGCAGTACCATAAGGAATGTATGAAGAACAGTGTGGAGAAGATGCATGTTAATGTTGGGGCTTAAAGGATTAATCGTACTGGAAGGCGTGAGGGTCTCGGATTTGATCACCGAAGATGTTTTTTAATTGCCTGTTTTGGGAGGAGAAAAGATATTTCTGAACAAATCGGAAAGAAAGAAGAAGTTAAAGCGTGATGGTCCATCACTTAGGGAGGGACCGTTTTATTTTTGACGAGGTGTGAGTGTAGGAGCTTTCTTGGAGAAATGCTGTTTCTTTGTAGCAAAATATCAAGCCTGTTCCAGGCTCCAAGATAGTAGAGAGCTTTAGATTCGAGGACGAGAACGACTGCGACTACGAGATTTGATTTACATAAAAGTGTTTTCGCGTATTGTGCCCTCTCCCGATTGCAAAATGCTAAGACTTCTAACATTTGATAACTTGTCCCCGCCACTACGACGCTCTCGCTAAAACTCGTAGTGGACTGACGACGGCTACCACGTTTTCCCGCCAAAACGACGCCGGTTCACGAGCGAGCACTACTTACTATTGAGAAAATCTCGTACTCGTAGTCGTACTCGTCTTAGAATCTAAAGGACTCTAGTAGTGCAGAGATCGTGACTGCCCTCTTCCCGAGATCACGGGTCTTAGGGCATCTTCACATGAGCCCGGTTGACCTGGCTGGCCCGGTTACCGGGAGCAAATTTACCTTGGGTTCATATGAGAAATTTCAGCCCGGTTTTCGAGATGAGAAAAGGTCGAAGACGAGTTGTGTCGCGAAATTCGAGAAACAAAGCAAACGTGGCGAAACACAAAGTTATAATTTCCGCGCCCATTATAGCTTTGGCAACTCTTATAGCGGTATCACTTTTGTCAAATGGGATGCTTATGATGTGGAAAATACAGCAGGCAAAGCAAGACAATGCAGAATTCATCCCGCGTTCATCCCGGTAACCGGGCTGAAGTGTTTTTTTATGGAAAAATTTTCCACCCCTCTTACCGAGATCTCGGCAACCGAGTCAGCCCGCCCTCTCATATGAACACATCGAAACTCTTGTAAAGAATTCAGAGGTAAGGCGGGATCTGGGAAACCGGGGCTCATATGAAGAGGCCCTTTTTCTCCTTGGTTTGTTTTCGCGACCTGCCAACTATCAAAGAGCCTGAGATTGGCTACAAAATATCTTTAAAACTTTCTTGCAGCACATCGTTTGCTTTATTTAACCCTGCGCGGTATTTCTTCGCTTAAAACATTGTTCTTCTGCAGTGCTTTTTTGCAACAGAAGATGAGGAGTAGGGTGTTTATGTATAGTGATGCAATTCTAAATAAAAGAGAGCAAAGAAACTTTCCGATCTTTCTTTGAGCGACAGCCCGAATTGCCTTTTTTACAAGAATACAAATTGAACTCTGCTTCCAGTTGCTTGGATCACGTTATCGTTTTTAAGATCATTTTATGTTTTTGTTTCTTACTCTTTGATTTTCTTAACTTTTTATCTCTGCTACTTTGTGTCCAGGTTTGTGTGCGATTGTCCGCCTGAGCTGAAGTTTAATGTGGACGCCATTGATATTCTGATCAGAAGTCATTTGCTGAACATGAGAGAGTTCGATCTTCACCTTGTGCAGGTACCGCAAATGAAACCGGGAGTAAGCAATGGCATGGTCAACTTTGTCGTTTGCCATAACCCTGTTGCTTGACCTCAATTACTGAACAGTTTACTGTAGAACTTATCCGTTTGATTGGTGATCTTTTTTTCTATTCAGTGTATAGACAACGGCCACAATCTTCAGGCGCTACACTTTGCCATTCAACTTGCCAAGTATGTGACCGATGAAAAACACAGTCCACATGTCACGGAGGTAAGATCTGCAGTGCTGTGAAAGAGTTAGCTTGAGTACAAACTCTCTATTTTGATTGTTCTCGAGCCGCGTGCACGGGAGTGCGCGAGTGACTTTGCGTCATGTCCCTTAGATAAAAAACTTACTTGTCGGCTACAAATGTTTATTACAGAGTTTGTGGAATAACTATTAAAGCTACAGGAGAGAAGAGTCTAAATTCTTGGGGGCGCTTCAGAGTTTTTTCTAAGAAGTGATGACACCAGCCCACACTATTTCCATGGATACCTTAAATTGTGACATCCTATGTCACTTTTTTTTTGCAAACAAACCCAGAAGTCATTGACGGCGCCACAAGCTTTAAGCTTTAAATTTTGGGCGTGTTAAGTTAAAAGGCCGTCCGTTTGTGGGAGATTGCAACTATCTAAGACGATTCGTTGCGTTCGGCCCCAAGATGGGAGTGTAAGCTTAACCCTACAGTACCTGAAAACTGAATTGTTATTTTGTAATGTGAATATTTATTTTTCTTTAGAACGATCTCTATCACACCATTGAAGCTTTGACAAGAATAGCTCACAGCAGACAGAGTTCTGAGGGGTGCGTAAGGTTATTTTTTGTACGATATTTACAGTAGTCGAGTACGTCTTATTTTTAAACAGGACTTAACGCTTATGTGTTGGATAGAATCCAACCTTATAATAAGTTTGATGGTTTCTTTCAAGCTGCTTCTGATATTGAATTAACTTTTGATAAAATTGCACCACAACATATACATTCCAAAGTTTGGCGTATTCTTTCCCCGTTAAATTTGGAGCTTAACCTCTGATGAAGAGAATATTTAATTTGGTTCTGGCTTCAAGTCTCTCTGTGGTGTGACCTCTCACAGGAGAGAAAAAACTTCTTTTTCAATACAAACACTTAGTTCTTTTCTGTTCTTCTTTTTGCTAGTTTTCGACGAATCCAAAATTCGCCGTGATTTTATCGGACCTTGATTTTGGGCGCTGGTAAGATGTTAAGGGAATACAGGCTAATAATTGTTTTATTGCAATCTATCAATCTATAGGTTGTCTTCATTACTGGAGGCTGCCCACAATGGACCGCTGCCATCTCAGACTGCTGGCGCGCACCATGAGATAGGCGACAACAAGGCGCCTGGAGGACCCACATCTCTAACATCCGGTGTGTCATCCGGGGTCTCTAGTACCTTTCATGCTTATGAGGATCCACCTGGTCTGCACGAAAAGGTACTATGCTGGGAAACCAATTGCGTTATCAAGTGGATAGTAATTTTTCCAGAAACTAAATCTATCTTAGTAAAATCCAACTAGTGGTCTGTTATCAATGCTGCGTTCTGATTGGTTGAGCTGCTACTAGGCTATATGTTATAGCCCACTAGTAGCGAAAAGCGCCGGCTTTGAAAACCAAAACAATGGCGGCTGAATCGCGTTTTGCTAGCTAAAGTTGTTTTCTATCGATATTTTTGACCAACTGGTTGGGTTTTACCAAAACAGTTATTCCTCTCGCCCTCATGGCCTCTGAGTCAATAGTTCATGAGCCCGAAGGCCAAATGGGCTATTGACTCAGAGGAATAATTATTGATTATCCACCTTTGGAACAACTGGGGCCTGCAAGTAAACTGCAAAGTGTTCTGTTTGAACGGGTGCTCGCGCCAAAACGTTGCCTTGCGCAGAATTGCGTACGTGTAATAAGCAGTCACGCTTGGGAAATTATCAACTGACCTCCTCATACACGTCGACCGCTTATTTTATTTTTCAAGTGAAGTAATACCGTCTTTTAATAAAGCTTATGCATGTATGTACCTTTCGGGCTAGGTCATTAAAGGGTTACACCCAATCCCCAAACTGGCGCAGGAAAAGATGACTGCAACGGTCAAATAGAGGTCAATTTGACAGTAATTATAGGGAACGATCTGCGGTACTTTTACCTTGACAAGTGACTCCTTAATATACCTCTTACTGTTTGATTTTTTCCTTCTCATACTACGTGTTTTCGTTTAGGTTGAGTTCTTATTAAGAGAATGGGTGCGCCTCTGTCATCAGCCCGGTGCTGGAAAGGAAAGTGAGAAGGCCTTCTCCACATTTGTTGCACTGGTGAGAATCTTTTTCTTTGTGTATATTGAGCATAGGAGGGGTGATGCAGCCATGGTCTAATGTGTTGTTTTTTTCTTACGTTTTAGCTCCATACACAGGGTATCTTACGTACAGACGATCTGATTACAAGGTTTTTCCGTATTAGTACGGAGCTGTGCGTGGAGGTCACTTATAGGGCTTTGGGAGATCACGTGAGTTTATTGATCTTTTTAGGCTAGATCATCTCGATTTGATGTCGCTTTTTCATTTTGTATTCTTTAAACTGCACCAAGGGACATGATTTAGATATCTTAAGGTGGATATCCACAGTGGTAAGCGTTTACTTTTGGACAGAAATTGAGTTTCTTAATGCCTTAAGTCAAGGTTGGCCGAGGGTAGCGGTATAGGCATTGCTTAGTTTATTCAGTTTTAATCCTTCTAAGAAACTCTCTCTTTATACAAGAGAGAGTCCAAGTTTAGAGAAGCGTCTTCTTATCCGGGTTATCGTTATGTCCAATTGCATCGTGGGTTTTGGGTTCCCCATCGCCTCTTTTTTTACCAGGCCTTTTGCGCCTACTGGCGCGATGAGACTTGATGATGATCACCTCTTTTTTATAGGTTACGAGGTTGCACCGGAAATTGAGTCATTGTTGTGTCGAGTTGCATTGTGGGAAGGTTTTGAGTGCGCCATCGCTTCTTTCATTGGCTGTTACCAGGTTGCGTAGGAAACTAGGTCAAAGTCGTTCTCCGAAACAGTCTCCCTAAACCAATTCGACACAACACGGACCCAGTCACACGTGCCACCTGCCAAAATGGCCAATAGTCACCTCTTATTGTTTTACCTTACTACGTTCTCACTGACTCCCAACATTTTCAATCTCGTCAGCCAACCAGCCCCACCATGGCGCGTGCAAAGTGTTACAACACCCTGGATGCCTACTGCAGGTTAATAGCTTTGCTGGTGCGTCACTCCGGAGATGCGTCCAATAACGTGACCAAAATCAATCTGCTTAGCAGGGTAAGCTGTAGGCAAATCCCCTGAACACGGACGCCAATTTACAGCCGAGAAGGAAACTGGGACGAGTTAACTTTTGCAAAGACTTCTGGGACTGTTACTAGGGACAGCTAATAGCTGACTGGCGAATCCCAGTAACGATCCCAGAAACAATTGCGTGACGCATTACGGTTCCAATTCCCTTCTCGTTTGTAAAGTGGCGAATGGATGTTCTTAAATATTCAAAGTGTACCTATATCAATGTAGTAGAAGTTATTTATATATTCAGGCAGAGGTGACAAATGAACTAGGCCTATCGCCGGGACTAGTAACTATTAACATCGTTACGGCTACATTTGGTGGGTCCAAACTTAAAAGGACAGTCGTCATTTTTCTTATCTGAGAAATTCCTTTATTACTACTAGATCAGCGTGGAATTTGTCATCTAAGTCTGTTTCATCAGAGTCATTTGTCATCAAAGTATATGTGAAAGGTTGGGGAAATCTGTCATTGCGGTTTGCGAAAGAACCTTAAACGGCTAACAGACGCATTTAAACTGAGTACGTGAGAGGGGTACCATTTGTCAAGAGGCATTCGCCGGAAAGGGATACATTTCCTGTCAAAAATGGTATATAAAATAGTGAGGGGCTGGACATCTGAGCGAAGCCTCCCCGTTTAAAGTTTGTTGGGTAACCTCCGGGTGGTGGGGGAGTGGGGGGGCTTGAATTCAAGGTTTTTTCGAGCACCGGGGTAGCGAAACAACCAGAACGGGTGACAATATTAAGAAGCGTGTTTCCCACAACAGGTGCTCGGTACAGTGGCAACAGTGCTGTTCCAGGATCATGAAATGCGTCACACCGAGTTCCAGCAGTTACCGTATCACCGAATATTCATCATGCTGCTCGTAGAACTCAATCAGCCTGAACCCATTTTGGAGGCCATCAACTTCCAAGTGCTGCAAACATTTAGGTGCGTATCACATCTGATCCTCTGTGCTGTAACTCTGTGGTGATTTCAGAAGATAGTCACGACTGATTCCAATCTTGGCGTTGCATTGTGTGGAAGATATGTTCGAGACGATACGTGGATACTGCGTGTTTGTACCGAGTGCATGGGGGACATACAGGGATACTGATATGTCCATTTCGTGTTCGTATGCGTGATATTGTTTAAAAACAAGTGGTTGCTGTATATTAAATGCTCAGCGCTTCGCGACTTTTGTACCTTGCGTTGCAGAGTTTTTTTTTCATGCGTGCGCGGAAAGCTTTGTTGTTGGCCGACACATCTTCGGTCAAAGGCCGAAGCCATGAGCGCATGAAAAGTCTCTGGCACCCAGGACACGAAAAGAAATTAGAGAAAAGAAAAGGTTATCTTTTAATATTCTTTCGGCACTCTCTCTTCAGTCATTACAGATTAAACGATTGTTTGTTTTTAAAACCTGCCATCTGAACAGCTAAATAATTATTTGATTTCTGTTTAGCACTGTGTTCCATGCCCTCAGGCCATCCCGGGCTCCAGGGTTTGCGTATGCCTGGCTCGAGTTGATATCCCATCGTCTACTCATGTCCAAGCTTCTCCTTAACACACCCCAGCAGAAGGTATGGTATTTTGATGCAGCGAAAGCGACTCCTCGGCGGGGGCATTCGCTCCCAAGCAAACATTACATTAAATGCACCAAATGCTTTAGCAATAATATAGGAGGGCATTCACAACACACTTTTGGAATTAAACCAAACTGCCCATTATAAACCATATTATTTATGTACTGGTACTTCCTCGGAATTTTTCAAACAATTGTGTAGGTTTTTGTTATTTTCCTTGAAATTGAATGGATGACTTGAATGAATAATGAAAGAGGCGTGACAAATAAAGCAACCGCCCATTATCCGTACATTCTTCTGTTGCTCTAGCAACTGACTAACAGTTAACTTTAGGCGGTTGGCTTTTTTGTTACTGTGGGTCATATAAGAAGATATGAGTTGTTCTTTGTTGCTACTTTGTTGGACCTTAGCCCATGTTCACATGACATTTCGTTGCAGGACAAGACCGGAGTTAACAAGGTGCGTTATGGGCAATGTGAAAATGGTTAATTCCGTTACAAGGCGTAACTGTTTTCGACGCTTTGAATACCTCTCATGTCAAGAAACCGAAACAGAAATACCCAAACATAGCTGGAGACCTAAACAAATGCTTTTAACGTTGGAAGCTTAAGTTATGCGAAACTGATTAGACAACGTCATATATAATAATATATTTTTTTCATTTTTGCAGGGATGGGTGCTATTTCAGCAGCTGTTGATTGACCTCTTCAAGTTTTTGGCGCCATTCTTAAGGAACGCCGAACTAGCGAAACAAACACATCTGCTTTATAAGGTAACTAGGAATAACACTTCATGAGGCCACTTATTTTTTAGTTTTGCCTCCCACCCATCTTTTGAGTCGCATGTAACCCAACTCTCCAGTCGACTCAACCCAAATAGCCCCGCATATGATGTCAATTCTTTCGTTTGATATCACGAAGTGGAAGGCACAAAGAAGAAAATCCTCTCTCCTTAACCACCACGGACGATGTCTGAATTGAGAGAAAAAGAAAGTACTGATTTTGACCATTTTTCAGGGCACACTGCGAGTACTGCTTGTTTTACTCCACGACTTCCCAGAATTCCTTTGTGATTACCACTTCAGTTTCTGTGACGTCATCCCTCCAAACTGCATCCAAATGAGGAATCTGATCCTGAGCGCCTTTCCGCGCAACATGCGGCTTCCAGACCCCTTCACGCCTAACTTGAAGGTATGGTTCCTAAGTTTATAGAGCGTTTTCACTTGACATCATGGCGACGCCTATTTCCCTTTCGTAAATGGTCTTTGCCATTTTTAACGGTTGTGACTAGAATGGATACCCCAAAGTCAGATTGTCATCTTCACTCAAAATACATGATAGGAGTCTTATAACTTAAAGTAGTAAATAAGAGAAGAAAGAAAACAGAAGAAAACAGTAGGTAGTATGCAGGACTTGAACTCGCGTCATTTGATGTATGATCCATTTGCGTATCCACTACATCATTAAGGGCTAACTGCCAAGAACCCTGTATTCAACTCTTTTCCTTACACAACTATCTAATACTCTGATTTCCCCATTTCCCTAAAGGTTCTCGTGCCCAGTAAATTCGCCTAAATATAGTATAGCGTGGTGTAGAGTATAGCGTTGTGTAATAAACATAAGGTATCCAACCTGATTTTGAGGTATCCATTCTAGTCACATCCCATTGTTAACGGTCGATGCCAACATTGGTAACCAAGGCTTTAGTCATCCTTGGATTAAGTTACAATATGGGAAATAATACGTTTTTCAATAGTCTTAGAAAGAACAACGTTGAAGCCCAAGTTGAATTTACGTTAAATAGTATGGAAAGGGGTAGGGTCACCTGTTATTGATGTAACAGTTAATAAAGACAGTTTCTTAGTGTATGTACCCAAATTCTTCGAAATTTTGGCGGGTCCATGAAGTAGTGTAGTGGTAAGGGAGGGAGATTAGGATACGAAAG
Organism: Porites lutea; assembly: GCF_958299795.1. Lineage (NCBI taxonomy): Eukaryota > Metazoa > Cnidaria > Anthozoa > Scleractinia > Poritidae > Porites > Porites lutea. The sequence continues at coordinate 14,794,401 of NC_133202.1, read as the reverse complement.
ATCCGTGTTCGAGGTCCGGGTTTGACCTTTTCTTACGATTTTTGAGGTTATGTTCCATGCATTTTATTTTACTTTTGGCAGGACTGAAGAAACTCGTTCGTTATACGGAGGACTTCGTTATACAGAAGTTCGTTAACTCGAGCTTCCACTGTAGAAGGGCCGCAATTTTATCAATTTTATAATGATTACGAATACATAGACGGGTAATCTGCTCAAGGATGGCTCAGATATATATTAAGATGAGCTTGAAATATTTAGCCACTCGACAAACATGAAAAAGTTTGGGCCAACTTTTTCAAGATGATCACTGATGATCATCAGAATCCGAGCATGCGCAGCACGTGATGTAGCGCCTTTAAGCGCTTTGCCGACTGAGCTACAATCTTGGACAAAATAAATGGAAAATCTAGACCCCCCCTCCCCCCCAAATCAAGGATGGGAAAATGGCGCGTTTTTGCCCTTCGCGCGCCTTCATCCTTGATTTGGGGAGGATGGGGGTTTGCTGTTCCATTTTATTTTGTCCAAGATTGTAGTTTTACCGCGTCACTCCCCTGTAAGAAAAAAAAGCTAAAGGAAAAACAGACAAATGCTATATTTCATATTTACTCAACACTATTCAAGGATTTTACAAAGGTTAAGCAAGCTTTGGATTTCATCGTATTCTGCTCTTGCAGGTTGATTTGTTGACCGACATCGCTCATTCACCACGCATCTTAACTAACTTTGCCTCAGCCATCCAGCCAGCTAGCTTCAAGAAGGTAAAGTCACTTCAGTGGCGCTTGTCAGACCCACTGTGACTAGAAAAAATCCCAATTTTCTGTGGAAACAACATTAACGAAATGCCCCGCTTATTTGACTTTCATTTGCATCGTCCTACTGTGGGAATTTGCCCACGAATTTGTAACACTTAAATAGATTGCTCAATAGCTTTGCTTTCTCACAATTCAAAATTTCATCCACGGGCTCCAAAAGTTAGCTTTACCTTCTACGCCATGACAAACAATACCAGACGCAAGTACTGTTCTCGAGCTCTTATTTGAATGATCGTTCTTTAGAATTTGCCTGCTAAATAGAAATTTCAAAAGTTATCCCCGTGGTACACTTGATTTTTACATTAACAGAGTTTAAAAAGTTCGACAGTAGGTGATGTCGTGTGTTATTTTGTTTTAGGATCTAGACTCTTATCTGAAGACTCGAGCACCAGTGACATTCCTCACCGAGCTTAGGACGCATTTGCAGGTTAGTTATTTAACAATTAATGAATGAGGCTGAGTATCATATGAAGAATTGTGGAGATCGAGGAGGATGTTATCGGTCGAGGCCGTAGGCCGAGGCGGATATAACACCCTCCGAGATCTCCGTAATTCTTTATATGATACGAAAGCCGAATTCAATAATTGTTATATTATTCATTCAAAATAATTCCTAGTTGAAAAACGTAGCTAAAAAAAGCTTACCTGCGTCGATGTTGAGTTTATCTTCGATAGTTTACATTTAGGTTTGTCCAGCTCCGCAAATATTCTCCAAATAGCAGATGTTGCCCTCCGAGTTGTCTTCTTGCTGTTTTGCTATGTTTTGAGCCATTATTTCACCTAGTTCCAGCTGTAGTTCTTACTCTTGAAACGTGTGAAGTGTCCGCTATTTTAGTTTTTACAACGAAAACAACTCAATCTCGTGCCCAGGTCTTCTCGGTTAACGGTGCATTAACCTGTAGAAGGCTGCATTTTTGACGTCATTTCCTCGTTACACAGTCCGTCCATGATGAGCTCCAGTGAGCTCTTCGGAGCTCAAAGTGAATATATGCGCCCAGGAATTGATTGATTTGTTTATCGTGGTTTCTGTTTTGACTCGTTAATCGCAACAGTTATGCCAACCCAAAGAAAGCGACAATAACTTGTGACATCTTCTACAAGTATTAAAATTATTGACAATTTACTGACAGGTATCAAATGAACCCGGCACGCATTATAATGTACCCTTGATGAACGCACTTGTCCTGTATGTTGGAACCCAGGCCATCACCTACATACACAGTAAAAGCGGTACCCCCTCCATGTCCACCATCACTCATTCGTCGCACATGGACATCTTCCAGAATTTAGCCGTGGATCTTGATACAGAAGGTATAAATAAAAGCTAACGGCATTAATAATTACGATTTGTTGCACGGCAAGAGCGGCGAGGGAGTTCATAAATCTCAAGTTGTCAGGGCGAAGATTAAGTGTTTACCGTAAAATGCCGCTTCTTAGCCCCCTAGGCTACGTGTAAACAAACAAAAAGTACATCCGATTATAGACGGATTCATCGTGACGTCATTGTTAGCATTTTTGCTCATTAGCATACGAGTTAACCCATAGAAGATGTAGCCGTATGTAGCAATAAGGTTCAAAAATTAAAAGTGCTGGTTAATAGAAAATAACAGCAACTAAAAACTGCAAAATTACTGGGTGGCAAAACGTTAATGAGCTCATGCATTCTTTGTAAATTTTGGGGTTTTTCAAAGATAATTTCTCCGAAACTATTTGGTACATCGGGCTCAAATTTTCAGAGATAACTGAAATTGTTATGCTCTTTCAATATTCAGAAATTTCATCTGATTAGCTTCATCAGGTAATGATAAGTCTACGCTAATGAGGCAAAAGATGTAAACAAGGATTCGCCTATAACCCCTCCCGGATATAAGCCCCCCCCCCCCCCCCCCCTTCAAATGTACATGTCAAGGTATTTTGATCAGCAGTGCTATGACTTGTTTCGAAGCGCTTTTTCCGGTTATGGTTATAAGCCCTCCTAAAACCCCTTATGAAGATGCTTCGTATGATACCTGAACTCCTTATTCTGTTAAAAGTGTTCTCTTTCCTTTTAAAAAAATCCAACTTGTGGTCTATTATCAATACTGCGTTCTTATTGGTTGAGCTACTACTAGGCTATATATTATAGCCCACTAGTAGTGAAAAGCGCGGGCTTTTTGGCGGCGAAAAAGGATTAAAGTCTAGCTTTAACTATCTAAACTTTTTTTATTCTCGATATTTTTGACCAACTGGTTGGATTTTACTAAAACAATAATCCTCTTGCCCTCATGGCCTCTGAGTCAATAGCCCACTCGGCCTTCGGCCTCATGGGCTTTTAATTCAGAGCCCATTCGGGCTCGAGGAATAATTGTTAAACATCCGTAGTTTTATTTAGTATCGTCCTTGTTATAGTTTTACCATTTACTACTATTATTTGGAATTGTGCGACCTTTTATTTATTTATTTATTTATTTATTTATTTATTTATGGCATTTTATTTTTTCTTTCTCTTTATTTACTTTCTTTTTCCCTGACTTTTGAACCTTGAACTTTGCACTTATTTATAGAAGACCATTATTGTATTGTTGCCCACCTAGAATAATTGTGGTTAATTGTGGGTAACATAGTCCTAAATTATCTGCAAATTGAATAAACGGATGTTGTTGTTGTTGTTGTTGTTAAACCCAGGGCTTGTAAGCGGTAGTTTACAATGTTCGCACTCGTTCTCCTTGCAGGCCGATACTTATTCTTGAACGCCATCGCAAACCAGTTGCGTTACCCCAACAGCCATACACATTACTTCAGCTGTGTTCTGCTTTATCTTTTCGCTGAAGCCAACACGGAGGCAATTCAAGAACAAATCACAAGGTATGGAATTCAGTATTAGCTACTTGCCGCTTTGGTGTGTTTTGTGCAGGTTAGCGTTCATCGTTTTCAACTCAAGTGATGACGAATTCTCACGGGTTTTTATACTGTTTAAACCCCTGTATTTTGTTGTGCTCTCATTTGATGGACGCGCGAACTGGAAGCGCGTGTCAAAGTAGAGCGCGCGAGGATCGAGCGCGCCAACTCTCTTCAGCTACCCATTCATGCTTAGCGCACGCACTTGGTTTGCTCACTACTAGACACGTTCCTTCCTGTTTTTGTAACCTCCTTTTTTCCCTTAGTTTGTGCGTTCACCGAATTACCGCCTCTTCCCATCGTGGACGCAATTGTAGCTTGCGATTTCGCTGCATAGCGGACATTATATCAGTCTCCTTCCCGTTTATTAACTGAGTGTATTTTCATTTCTAATTTCAGAGTTTTGCTTGAACGATTGATAGTAAACAGACCCCACCCATGGGGCCTGCTTATCACCTTTATCGAACTCATCAAGAATCACCAGTATAAGTTTTGGACTCACGAGTTCGTCCACTGTGCCCCGGAGATTGAAAAGTAAGTATCTCTCTCAGTAAATTGGTTCTATACCTGATCATTCAGTTCTGAGAGAACTTAATAAAGTCTAACTTTTCACTGGCCGCTGTGTCGCAAAATTTATAGAAATTCGATTAGTAGGAACTGCTAGCAAATTGAGGGTAATGTATAATTAACCGCCCAAAACATGAAAGGAAGGTATGAATAACACATAGCAAGTACAAAAGATGGCACGGATAGACAAACTTGAAGAAGATTAAAGCAGCTTGCAAATGTGATAATTTGAAAAATCTTGTTAGCCTAAACCGGAGCTCTTGCTAAAATTTCAAGTTGCCGGGTATATGAGATTACTAGGAGGTGAATTGTACAGCAATGGTCCGCAGCACTTTTGGTTTTATTTTCCCTTTGTTTCTTAAGAAAATAGCCGGGGCTCACGCTCATAGTAGCCAAGGAAAATCTCCGGCTCCCGGCTCTTAGAGACAGCCCTACCTAAACGCTTTTCATTGTTGTTTGTAAAGTCAGATTTAATGCTTGGGAGACACATCTGTTTGACGCCAAGCTTACTCGCTTACTTAGTTTTCCTAATACCTATCCTGTGTAAAGTAGTATTTGTCCGGTGGATAGCCCTATCCGCTGATTGAATACCCTGGGTGCCAGAGACTTTTCATGCGCAGTTTCCTGTTTTGGTCAAGTTTTTATCGTGACCTTCCTTCACCGCTCGTGGCTGGGCACCTTTGAACAACTGGGTCCTGATTTCATGCATCTTCTTTGTCTTTCTCGCTCTTGCATTTCAAACAATTTCCACCAGAAAGAAGGCGTGCAAGTAATAGTGACTTATGCTTTTGTCTGTAGGTTGTTCGAGTCAGTTGCTCGCAGCTGTATGCAGCAGAAACAGGCCCCTTCTAGAGAATCCGCTGAAAACTAAGACTGAGGACACTAGGGAGTTGTAAAAATTGTACAGCGTCAAACGCCTGTTAACACAAAGCGTCAGTCAGTTTGCCCTAGAATAACTTTGTGAAATATTTTGCTCAATTTGTATTTTTTGTATCCAGTAATGCTGAATAAAGAAAATCCTTAACATAGGAATTTCCATTAGACTGTTATTTCTTGTCTAAGCATAGCCTCCGTTATTTCCTTTCCAACCTGAGTGCAATCTGGGAAAGGGACGACTGCTCTGCAGGCTGGTCTAAGCGTTAGCGCAATGAATTGATAGCTACTTGACAAGGTTGAGGAAAGACGATAGCTGGGCCTAAGTGAAAAAGGGCGAAGATGCATGGCAAATCGATGCTTATGAAAATAAAGTATGGTATAGTGTTTTGTTTGGCAGAAAGAAAGATTTGTGGACATTAAGGAAATGCAGCTCCCTTTTTATTGGATCACGGCTGTCTATGACAACATTTACCCACCCTGCATCGTAAGATTGCCGAAATTCCATGTTATGCTCCTCATTCCAATTTTGAATCTTACGCCCTGTTCCTCAGAGATCAATCCAGCCAAACCCTGGATTTCCGAAAAAGCTGTCGAGTGCCCTTCTCAATATTTTGGGGTAACACGTTATGCTTTTATATCTCATTTATGATGCAAACTTCTGCTGTACCATTTTTTAATGGAAGGCATACCAAAGGGGTACCTTTTCTGCCAAAAAAGAGCCTCAATAAGAGAAAGGTGTTGGACCTCGTCTGGAGCCTCCTTACAAAAGCTTTGTTGGACAGCCCCCTGGAACAATCTACCACATAAATACACTACACCTAGTCAGCTGAGGAAAATTAATATCTAGCCACCGTACTTAGGCAGTCAGTAAAAAAAAAAAAAGAAAAAGCGTCGACCTTCCCCACCCCCTTTCCCCCGCCACACCCTTGTTATATTCTAACAATTCTCCAAAACTGTCAACATGATAATAGTCCAAAATTATCATTTATGACTCGTATGAGTGGACAACTTGTGTCTAGTATCTAGATATCTCGCCAGCTTTGTGGCCAAGAGATTTTGGGCAGGATTTTTTCACACTGTCCAAAGAGTCTCTCCCAGCATCCACCATCAATCAATGTAATTGTACCCCTTCTATTATCAGTTACCAAATGAATTAACTACAACCACAAAACAATGATGCTTTTAATGAAAAAAATTGCTTTATGTGTTTACCATATTTTCCTAAAAACTACAAATGTAAAAATATACACAAACTTCGAACAAACCAGAGCCAACATCAGAACAGGCTGTCTTCTCAACATCAGGCGCACACAATCACATTTACATGTACGCCATCATAAGGACAACCTTGGACAAACAAATAAACACCATCCAATTAACTTTCTGCAATAATTATTTAGAACATCCCTTTAAGTACACTAAATTACTCTCAGATAACAATTATCATTACAACCTTGGTGGTTCATTAGCCAATCAATAACAAAGATATTTCTTTAAAGTTTTAAGTGTGCTGGGAGCCAGTAGAGTTTGTTCTGCATTGTAAATAGTACACAGAGGTGACTTATTTGTACACAAAAAAGGTTCATGTCTTAACCCTTTAAACCCTAGGATCAAAATTTGAATTCTCATTTGTTGCCCCTATTCATTTCCTACAGAAGTAGTGGGGAGAAGTTGATAAAATATCAAGCAAATTCATCTTGTGTGATCATGTCCGTAATTCTCATGACCACTCTGTTTTACAAAGCATTGATATTACAAGGAGAAATTTGATGCTGGTCACTCTTAGGGCTCAAAGGGTTAACAAAAAAATCTTATGAGTGGATTTTTATTAATAAGTTTTTACAAATCATTGATACTGCTCTTTCTAATGTCAGTGTTACTCTGTTAGATTAGTTTTTAGGCAACAGTTTCTCAATGTCAGGTGCAATATCTGAAGTGAGAAAATACCGGCTGTATCTCTGAAATGGCTTTCCATTTGAGTCAATCAAAAATTTCTCAAAATTCCAAGACACATCGGATCTTCGCACTGGACTCCATAGTATATCTCCTGCAGTCTTCATCAGCAGATCACTATTACTTGGGTCTTTGTCGAGAGGGTGTGGCAATTTCTCCTTCAGGTAGAGAAACAATGGGTGTGCCTCATCGCCATTGACCGACACCTTACAGAACATCTCAATCTTAGGTTCAAAGCCCTTCCCAGGTCGAACATACTTTAAGGAATCGAGAATCTCATTGTCCGAGGTGTTCTCCTGATGACCAAACTGATTGCAGGGAAAACCCAGAATGGTGAGCCCCTTTCCACTGTACTTTTCCATGAGCTCATTCATCTCGGCAAATAGAAGGCAAAAACATTGGTTTTAAAAATGATATTGTGAGTAAATATCATTTATTGATAACATTCATTACTTAGAAGTGAACACACTATTGCTGCTAATTTAGCACAGCCTTGGTTTGGCCTATACATAACAGAAAAAAATATTGCTATACACTCAATTGATGACCTCAAACACAGTATCTGAGGACTTTTGAATCAGAAGAATTCTTAAATCCCAATGCGATTCATAAAGCAAAGCTGTAATTTGCACATTAAAAAACTAAAGGACTCTTGAAGTTGTAGCCAAATGGCATCATTGTGAAAATGTTGTATTCCTAACCGGCAATTATGCACTCAAGATAACAAACAAAACAAAATAATTATTATAACTGAACATTATGAAGTGCACCGTTAGAAGGATTTTTAAAAAAACTCTTTAAATGCATCTTTTCTGAATGTAGGCAGCAAAATGGGTCATAATGTAAGAAGAGGTAGGAAGTCCTTGATTGAGAAATATCAGCTTCTCATTACAGTCGAACTGCTGCTAATGGCCACCTCTCTACAATGGCCACTTTTTTCTGTCCCGGCAGACAACAAATCCATACATTGACTATTATTTTTAAACAACCTCTTGTTTTTAAAAAACCTCTCTACAACAGTCACCTCTTTACAACGGCCACTTTCTTCTGTCCCCAAGGTGGCTGTTTTAGAGAGGTCCAACTGTATAATCTTAAATTTTATTATTTATTATTATTTATGTCTCACACAACAATCGGTCCCATTTCCCCTTTTTTTCTTTTCTTCCATAAACTTCCTTTCTCCCTTTCTCCACCATTCCTCCATGTTACAAGAGGACACAAGAAAAACTTCAGGGCCCAGTTCCTGAAAGGTCGATTAGCGTTAATCCAGGATTAACATTTTGTTCCGTTTTTGTATTTTACATTCCCATGCATTTCTTAGGGTAACATTTTGCGTTAACATTACAGTATCTCGTAGCAAAGGCTCAACAGTATTTTGTAACCTCAAGTTGCATGTTCTTAGATGAGGAAACTGTGCTTGAAATTTGGCTTAATCCTGGATTAAACTTAACCATCTTTCGAGGAACGGGGCCCAGGTCTTAAATACAAGCGTACCTGGGTATAATCCCTGACAGTTGTTCCTCAGAGAGATGCCACATTTTCAATCAGCACCACTTTCCCTTTGTACTTTGAGAAGCTGACCTCTTCTCCTTTGAGGTTTACAGCTTTGAAGTCATAAAATGACTGGCCCATTTTCCTTACTTGCTGTCTGTAGAAACATTGCAGGGAAGACAGCCTCACAGCACTTGTTTGTACACACTTCAACATGGTTTGCATCCTGTGGGGTAAAGAATCACAACAAGTTCTATTACTAGGGATGGGGTAGTTACCCTGTGTGGGCAGTTAGCTGTGTGGGCAGGTAGCAGAAAGCCATGGTTAGACAGCATCAGCCAGCATAGGTATATGATGTCAGTGAGGGTTGTCCAATACTGTTGACAAGGTAAGACTGAAAAATATGTTTTACAACTTGTACAAGTGGACAATGTGTTTGCCGAGTGGACAAATGCATCTCATTAATCTCTGTCAGATGGATAATCTGTCTTGATATGGAACTGGGACAGTGTTCATTTTGGAGCAATGATCCATCTAATTTTTCTGTCTATTTGTCTATCTATCTGGACAAACTTCGTTCAGGCAATTAAGACAACAATACCGTAAAATTCCGAAAGTAAGCCCCTCCATGTATAAGCCCCTCCGAATAAAAGCCCCCCAAACCGGTAACGCAAAAAAACCCTCCATTAAATCGCCCCCCCAAATATAAGCCCTCCGGGGGCTTGTATTTGGAAAATTGCCCTCAAATACAAAGTATAACAAAGCAAAAACGATAAATTTACTTACAACTATACGGCTAGCCCAATCGATTTTGAAACGCAAATTTCCCTCCGTACATAACCCCCTCCGAATATAAGCCCCTCCAAAAATAAGCCCCTCAAAAAGGGCCTTTGAAAAATATAAGCCCCGGGGCTTATTTTCGGAATTTTACGGTATTATGGAAACAACTATGTGTATGCAGTGGAGAAGAAAAGAACTTGGGACAGCTTGGAAAACCCTTCCAAGTCATAACCTCACAGGACTCCACTACCAATCAACTTCCTGATCAGGTTTATCCCCCGGGGAGAGGGGAGGAGTACTGCCATATATGGGCTATATAGGTATGTGCCGCTGTGAAGGGTATAGTTTTCAAGCAGTTTACCCTGGGATAGGGTATATAAATCAGAGAGTTTGGGTCTAGAAGAGGGTATCATTTTCCATTTAAACTGATCAATTGCCTGAAGATTTTAGTCTAGACTAGGGAAACTGGGAATTGCCTCTCAAGAATATAAAAAACTCAAATCGGTTTTGTTTTGGCTGGACTGTGCTAGTGATCTCAGTTGTTTCTGGAAAACAGTTACCCTAGGATAGGGGGGGTGGGGTTGGGGAGTTTAGTCTAATATAGGGTAGCACAATTCACTTGAACTAGCTCTGGTATAGGCTAAGGGTTCCAGGGTCCCAGCGGCACATCCCCACCCAAAAAGTTTTAAAGTACCCCTCCCCACCGGGGGGTTTATCCCTCGTTCCCACCACTTCCCCTCAGCAATGTTATGGAAAATTAGGGAACATGTTTGCATCATTCTCAGACTGTGTCCTGACACTTTTGACCTACATTGTTGGTAATCATTTGGTCTCATCCAAGTACATCCAACCATCTCAGTTGTCTTCAATTCTATGGAGCAGGCTCCACAGTCCGCAAAGCATCATCCTCTCTTTTTCTCTCTCATATTTGAAAAGCAAAGTTTAACATTTCGTTTGCTTATAAACTGTGACTAGTGTGCTGGGACCAGCTGCATACGTTACTTTTCTTAACGGAAGACGCAACATTCAACGTAGTAGATGTCTATTAACTCCAGATCATGTAATAAACAGTTGTCCGCTAGATTATTTATGTAAATGCTCCTGTTTGTAGTGTTGCGTGCTGCGTTTCTAAATTACACTTACTTACCTTGATTACCTTTCTTTTTATGGAGAGGCAAACTTGAGATTGCACAAAATAGAATGGTGTCAACAAAATAGAAAGGGCATACAGTTTACAGTTCGAGAAAACGTGGTAAAATGCGTGTACTTTTCATGCACCTTCCCGTCCCGTCCGCGTTCAGCGTGTAATCGTGTAAAATGGCTCTAACTAGTACCAGGTCCATCCGAGATTTTACGGTTCACGCCTCTTCACAGGGACCCAGGCATACAATAGCCTCCTCGAAACTTCTGCGATAGACTCAAAAGGATTTGTACATGACAGTTTATCGTGAGTTCGATAATACGGTAAAAATGCACTGAAACACCCATTCAAGTGTACATACCTCACAACGAGATGACTTTAACTTATTTTCTTACAATTTTCCACAGGGTCCGCGCAGCAAGTTTCCGTGTGCCATTTTAGCAAGTTTTGAAGTTCTGGTATCTGGTATTTAACTGTTAATTATTGTTATTTTAATCGGTAACACCCGTACAAAATGGTAATGCTGAATAAACTTGTTGTTGTTGTTGTTTTGGACAACGCGTCCAAAGAGTTTGATGAATGAAAAAGTGGTGCCAACGAAATATTAGAAAGAGGATACAGTGAATCATCCCAGCAAGCAAGACCTGAGCCCTTCGACCTATCATCTGGTAAAACACCAGTGTTTCGGGCAAGGTATCAGCGGGGTGAAAGTGCTTCTTCAGAAACGGGTGCGGATTACCAGTCACTGCTCTTGTATATATCAGATCAGTGCGCCCTGGGAAGCTGGAGGAGCTAGAAATAAGTCGAACTAGTAAATCCTTCCTTCGGTCGGTCACTGCACCCATAATTATCGATGTTTGTCAGTCCGATGGGTAGTCCTTACTCGAGAGGTATCGTCCGCCGAGATTAAGGGAAACCTTTCCCTTCGTTTATATAAAGTATCCCCTTTTCCCGCTCAACCCAAGGGCGAGGGAAAACGGGTCCTGGTAAGGGAGAAATTTATTAAATGAAAATTTTTTGAGGGAATTTCCGAATTTTCATGGAAGAGAACGAAACCAAACAACTCTCATCTCACCCGTCTCATTTTGTTTCTTCCGAAGAACCAATTACCTTTACACGTCCACATTCGAAATTAAATGGCGAGGGTATACAATTTCACTTTTTTATGTTTAACGTCTTTAACAGATTCCTCTTTGTACTGGAAGCCTTTAAAAGGGCATTAAGGTGAGCGATGTGGTATCAACATCTTTTTCTAAACGATCTTATTCCATTATTTGAGGAGAAATGAAATGGTAAAATGGCCATCCCTTCATGATCCTATATTAAACAACCCTTTTACTTAACACTACTTTGTACTAAACCTCTCTTAAACATCTACAAATTAAGTCTTTTTTTTTTGGCTATAAATACGAACGCAAATAAGAACATTTTTGAAACAACGGTCTTTATTTCCTGATTTTCCTTCAAATTACATGCAGCACGTCCTTCATAATCCCAGTACGCACTAATTTTGAAACAGGCTGTCTTTGCAGCATCAGGCATACACAAATATCTTTACATGTATGCCATCATATTCACAACCTTATAAACCAAACAAGCCTGCGTACACGAAGTTCAAATAACTTCCTTTGCAATAAACCATTCAGTGTGCTTAATATCCACAGTCACCAATTTACTGATCAAAAACTATACCTACAAATTTAAGTTACGCTATGATTACAGTATATGGACGAAAAAAGGAACACCTATTTATACTGTCTTCTAGCTAGTCAGGATTTTTGTGTTTCATTATTTTTTGGACAATAGTTTCTCAATGTCAGGTGCAATTTCTGAAGTGAGAAAATAACGACTGTATCTTTGAAACGGCACCCCTTCTGAATCGATCAAGAACTTCTCAAAATTCCAAGCTACATCTGATCTTCGCACTGGATTCCAAAGTATCTCTCGACTCTTCATTAACAGGTCTGCTTTACTTGGGTCTTTGTCATAGGGGAGGGGTAACTTGTTCTTCAGGTAGACAAACAAGGGGTGGGCTTTATCTCCATTGACAGACACCTTGCTGAACAATTCGATCTTGGGCACAAACCCATTCCCAGGTCGAACATACTTTAAAGAGTTGAGGATTTCATCATCTGAAGTATTCTCCTGATGACCAAATTGATTGCAGGGAAAACCCAGAATAACGAGCCCCTTTCCGCTGTACTTTTCCATGAGCTCATTCATCTGAAAAAGAACAAAACAAAAACAAACAAACACAAAAGTTATAGGGCGCGATACATATTGGGATGTAATTCGCCAATTTAGAAACGTGAAAGGAACTGGTGTCGAAATGCGGCGCGCAGTAGTTTGTGGGATCGTTACTGGGGATGCGCCACCCAACTAATAGAGAACTTAAGCAAAGACGTTTTTAAGCGACGCATGTCAACGGGAAGTGGAGTCTTTTCCCTTTTTAATATGCCTTGACCGATGACGCTACTAAATTTGTATTTGTTAGGCCCCTTTAATCTAAAGAGACGATTTGCTCGAAAATGTGGGCAAAACCACACTTCCGGTTGATGTGCTTCGCTCAAAAAAGTTTTTGCTTAAGTTTCCTATTGGCCAATTCTCCCCCCCCCCCCCCGTCCCTAGTAACAGTCCCAGAAGTCTTTGCGAAGCTTCCTTCTCGTTTCTTAAGTGGCAAATGGAGAACAAATAGGCACGCAATGCGTGTATGAGTTGTTTTGAGTACTGACTGCTACAAAGTCAAGCAATCGAAGCGATGAGAGCGATCGCATTTTAAACCAGGATTCACATAATATTCTCTAATAGAGGAGTGAAGTTGAAGGGCTTAATTATTATGTGCATGTAATGTGGTGAAAGTTTGGTTGTTCACAGCCTTTTATTTTGTCGTAATGCGATATTTCCACTCGATGAATGATTTCCTTTAGCAAAATGCGAAAAGACTCCGTCGAAGCGATTTGCGCAGGGTTGGCTCGAACAAACCTCAACGTGATGTCCATTTTATGGCCTCGACAGTGTGTAAATGCCTCGCGACTGGTGGATCAGCTGATTGGAAGAGAAGAGTTTTTTTTTGCTCTGTGCGGGGGCTTCTGCAAACCAAGGCCAAGGATTTTAGCACAAAATCCTCGTCTCCAAGTTGGAATCCATCAACGGAAGCCTAGCCTGCGTCGCAGACGAAGCCAGAACTTTATTCCCGTCTCTGGCACAGGTTACGAAAGCAACAAGATCGAGAAACTGTATATTATTTGAAATGAGCCAATGCGGTAAGGGTGTTAGTATTGCTGTGTTATTTATACCGTCCACTAATGTCAGAAGTGGTTGTTTTCATGTTCCACTCATTTTTTTTTTTTGGGGGGGGGGGGGGGGGTTGAGGCGCATATCTCACTGTTTGAATTTGATACCTTTTGTGACGCAGCTCCCTTATACTTTACCTCGGTATAATCCCTGACAGTTGTTCCTCAAAGAGACGCCACATTTTCAATCAGCACCACTTTCCCTTTGTACTTTGAGAAGCTGACCTCTTCTCCTTTGAGGTTTACAGCTTTGAAATCATAAAATGACTGGCTCATTTTCCTCGAATACCTGTGGAGAAATTGCACAGAGAGAAGTCCTCATCAGATGATCTATACTTTGAGGCATACACTTCAGCCTTCAAAAGCGCAAGTCCCTACCGAAAGGAACCTTTCACATCGTGAATGTTAATGAGCTTGTTCTTCAAGATGTTCGCCCACACTTTACTGCTAGTTTTCTAACAAATGAAAGAAATATGACGGAGCAATTCGATACTCGCAAAAATAGCGCTGCCTCCACCAAAAACACTAGCCCTAATTAATGAGCGCCGCAGCCATAAGCTATTCGCCATTTCCACGTCTCCCATAATACATCTTGTTTACCCCCGTCCCCCTCTCCCCAAAAAACTTTGTATAATCTTTGTTTTTAATTTCTCCTGGGTATTACAGTGGTCCCAAGAGAAATTGAGGACAACGCTTATGCAAAATTTTGGGGGACAAACAAGGTGCATTATGGAAAGATGTGCAAATGGGTAATTAAGTATACAGCCGCCCCCTTCCCACAATGGGGGGGGGGCGGAAGGGGGCACATCTCCCACTGGCCATACGCATATCCCTACTCAGATTCTCCAAAATGCCCTTTGCGTTGTTCGATCGTTGGCACAAGCAAACCTCCTTGCAGTCTTCACAGTGTCTATTGGGTCCGTAATCGATTTGTGACAATGCGCGGCACGTCTTGCTTCATGTCACAGGTTAATTGTCAAGTTTATCTTTGTGGTTTTTAGCACCAAGACGTGGGAGAGAGCCCCTCCCCCAAATTTTTGTTTCGGAGGCTACGGACGTCCCTGCAACCCCCCTCCTGCTCCTCCTATGGTCACTTTTTGCCTTATTTTTAATAGGCGCCGCTGCGCTTTTTCCGGTATTGATGTCGTCTCAAAATCAAATTCAGTCTTGTTAATTCGCTGTTCAACTGTTTTTTTCCTGACAGAAAAGGAGCCAAACTCTTTGCTGTGCGCGCTGTTTATAGATGTTGTTAAAGATGGGAATTTTCTTGCATTAAATGTCAACTTTAACGAAACAACTCAGCATGTTCGTCGCGAGAGACCTCTTCGAGCAGGGAACATGTTTGTAAAAGCTTTTGAAGTTTCAACCGACTTAGATCTGGGGAGAATACATGGGCACTTATTTCCATGTCATTAAAACATATGTTGTGATTTGAAAAGTGGAGTTTTACGTAGCCTGAGAAAACAGCCGACATTTCCCGACGCCACCGACGGTTTCCCAGCGAAATGACGTCTGAGAAACGAGCGCAGAAATTCCATACTGATGACGTGTCACTACCCAGATCTAGGTAGTACTTCTGATTGGTCGTGCTGCTTGTGAAATTTGCTTGAACCAATCGGAAGCACTACCCAGATCTGGGTAATGACGCGTTATCAGTATAGAATTTCTGCGTTTGTTTCTCGGACGTCATTTCGCGGGGAAACCGTTGGTGGAGTCGCGAAATGTCGGCTGTTTTCCGGGCTAAAGCTGATGTTACACGAGACGATTCGCAAGGACGATTTTTAGCGCAACCCAGCGTTGCAAAATTGTTTCGAATATTTGCAACATTGTTCCAACATTGCAACGCTGTGATCAACTTCGTTCCGAGGGTTCTCTCCTACCCTTCCCACCGAGCGAGAGGAGAGAGAACCTGGGACGAGGTTGCGCTTTGATCCGCTCTATGAGAGGACACAGAGGCTTTTTACTGGAAGTACCATCCCACGCAGAGATGTTTTCTCCGCGGGCAGCTAATCCGACTTAATCCCATTTAATATGTCGCGCTCCTCGAAAGTGCGAAAATTTTCTTGTCGTGTATTAGATTTCAGATGCATTTTCTTAATCTTCATTTCGCGCCAGAATAAATTAGTTTGCGCGCAAAGGGCTCCTAAAAAATCACAAGGTTTGTCCCACCTCGAGTCCACCTTCTGGAGATACGCCGGCTTGGTAGCTGGAATACATTGCCGAGGCGAAGATCTGGCATTTTTTCCTCCTCGTCGTATTTTCTTCACGGCAAATGTTTATATTTGTAGTGAGAATGCAGCGCATATCGGTGGATTTTACTTCATGCGGCTTGCTACTTCTGAAAGAAGAGTGCCGGATTTCATCGTTTTGTTCATGTTTGTTAGTGTTGGCAAATGTAAGGTAAATGAACCGACCACTGTAAGGTAAGAATTGAAGTTTTAAATTTGTTACTCGGCGAAAAATCGTGGAATGGGAATTCGTGAAACTCGTGAGTATTACCTCTGTTACCTAATGTCATGCGATGACTCCTCGCTTTTTCGATGCGTAACACGGATACAAGCGATAAATTTCTTTCGCAAAGTGAAGTATAATTTACTTAACGAGACCATTTGACGAATATTTCTTGTTATATGCTTTATTCATATTTGCTTGGCTTATTCAGGCTACATGCCAGGAGTTTGATGACAATGTTTGTGTGCTATAATTATGCTGATAAGTTTTTGTACCTTTATATTGAAACTCATGAGCCAAACGTTTGTAAACTCTAGCAAAACACTCTTCTATTATGGAGGAACTTTTAACGTCTTTCGGGGCCCTAATATGGTGTCAAATTTTTAGGGGAAACAAAGCTTGATTTTTGGCCAAACAGACTATAGCTTTTTTGTCTTTGAAGAGAGCGCGAGGCAAACGTCCGTGAGTACAGTGTAAGCCAGTGATTCTTTAGGTAGAGCTAACAAAGTTAACGTAGGCTGCACTTTAGGTGGCACACCCATGGGTGCAGTGTAACCCAGTGATTCTTTAGGTAGAGCTAACAAACATAGGCTGCACTTAAGGTGGCACACCCATGGGTGGAGTGTAACCCAGTGATTCTTTAGGTAAAGCTAACAAACATAGGCTGCACTGTAGGTGGCACACCCATGGGTGCAGTGTAACCAAGTGATTCTTTAGGTAGAGCTAACAAACATAGGCTGCACTTTAGGGGGCACACCCATGGGTGCAGTGTAACCAAGTGATTCTTTAGGTAAAGCTAACAAACATAGGCTGCACTTTAGGTGGCACACTCATGGGTGCAGTGTAACCAAGTGATTCTTTAGGTAGAGCTAACAAACATAGCCTGCACTTTAGGTGGCACACCCATGGGTGCAGTGTAACCCAGTGATTCTTTAGGCAGAGCTTACAAACATAGACTATACAGGTGTACATCAGATGGCATCAAGTTTTCAAGTTAAAACTTTGTCATAAAGTGCTACACCATGGCACTTCGACTATTTCATTATCGCGCTTGTCTTGACGCACAATTGATAGTCAGGAGAAGTCGTATTGTCTAAAACCATAGCAAAAGACAAATTTACACACATCACAGCGTTAAGGTAAGGCAATACACGGCATTTCTTTCAGGTACATTTACATTTTCTGTTAGGTTATAAGCGATTAAATCGCATGCAGCGACGAACAAAACGCGAAGCCGTCAGATATTCTAAAACCGTGTTATCTACAGTGCTGTGCATTATTATTGCTTAACTAACTAACTACGCGCTGATGGAAATAAGTTTCGGCCGCTTTAAATTTTGAAACAATTCACTGGTACTGTATAGTCATAATACTTATTGGAGCGGAAAGTTAGCACGCGAGCAGGGCGATTCTGCTGTGGTTTCTGTTATGTAGAAGATATTACGGCAATGAGGCGCCCGAGGTCCGTTCTGGAAATCACAACTACATATAGGATGAAATGCATTCTGCGTGCAGACGTCTCCTTTTCCAGGTTAGGTTAAATAAACCGTACCAACGGTTTGTTTGACAAAGCTCCCGCGAGACGGTTTCTTGGTGATTTTATTAATTTTTCCGATCCATTTTTTTTTCAGCTCTATTTTCGCGGCTTTTGCGATACAAACTAAATTCATTTTTAGTTGTGATGGCATTACACTGCTTAATCATGACGGCTTTGGAAGAAACTGAATATATTGCGCTTCGAGATTTCGCAAAATCGCTGCCGGAATTAAAAAAAATTTTCTTCCAAAAAAGCGTTTTCACGCTTCTTTCTCTAGTCAATTATCTCGTTTGTCTCGTTTTCTAAAGGTCCTTGAGAACAGAATAAGACAATATTTTATTACCGACAACCTAAAAACCTGATTTTTGACCAGATCGAAACAAAACTGACCTCTGAAATGGAAGAAGAAAAGCCTTTTCTTTTTGCCGGCTTCGGCCCGCCGACGCGATCGTGTCTGTTTTGCTTTCATATGATGACATTTTCCTGACAGAAGGGTGTCGGGAGAAACACCTCGCGCTGATCATACGTGACAAAATCCGCCGCGCCTAAACTAATTAAGAAAAGTATCCTCGAAAGCTCCATACAATTCCTTATAACAAAATTATAAGGAATTGTATGGAGCTCTCCGGGGTACTTACAGTGCAAGCCCTTTGTGTCCCCTCATCGTTGCGAATCGTCTCGTGTAACACCACCCTAAGGTTTAGGCTCAAAATGTTTTTCAAAATTGTGATTACCCAAGTTTGTGCAAGTTTATTTATCAAGATCTAGTATTTACACTATCCCGCAAATAGCAACCGCTAGTCTAAAATTGCGTGATTTCTTGATTTGCGCGTGTTTCTCGATTGCGTAGGGTATTAATAGATAGATCGATCTAGGTAATTTATGCATATACACTAATTTTATCCTAAGGCCTATGGACTTTAGTCGCAATTATAAAGTCTCGTATTCAAACAATAGTCTGTACACGTGGGTGATGCTTGTCCATAAGGTGACGCGTTATATATTAATCACAGATAAAGAACTAACTTGAATACTCATATATTTTAAACTCCTGCAAGTTAATTTTTGGCTCTTCTAAAGGCCTCTCCGCTGTTTCCTACTAGAACATTTTCTTCAAATTTTATTGTAAGAAATGTCAACACATTTGAGCTAATAAGGCAACCTTGCGAAACACAAACAACTCTTGAGCGTCGCTCGTTATCAATATGACTATTCAAATTCTACATTCAATAAATATAGGTTAGCATGAACTCAATTGTTAGATTGGTTGCATGCTCCTTTTTTTCTCTGCATTTAAACGGCGGATTTCGACCCCCATCTGAAAGGTATTTGAAACACATAGTTACGTAATTCTTTTTCATGCAAAACAACGGCTCAGAAATGTCACATTGGCTGTGGTCATTAGAAACTAAAACTCATAAACAGCATCTCCGATGATGAATTAATTTTTTAAAAAAATAAAGACGGCAGGTGTCAATTTTGACCGTAAGAGGGAAAAAATGTTTGGTTTTCGGAGCACAAACTCACTCATGCAGTGAGAACAGGGAAAAGCGGAAGCCTTAAAAACTCTCCATCAATAAGGATTTTCATAATTAAAAGGATTTAATAAGTCCCAGAAATCTAAACAAAATTTGCACCAATAAATATGGTGTTGATAATAACACTTTTGTTGGTGAGAAGACTGATTAAACAAACGAGGCGTTACGAATTTAATGAAAGAACTGTACACGCGAACATATGTCACCTCGATATTGAAGTCAGTAGACTGATCAGCAATAAATTGTTTAAATGATTTGCACGAAATGGTGAAAATGTTTGAACAACTGCAGTTTGAACCACACATGGCCTCCTATCCTAAGTTGGACAAAGAAACTACGATTGATAGCTTGGGTAGCCGGCTAATATGTGAAATTGTCTGTAACGGTATTAATCTCAATCAAAGGAGAGTACAGCTTAAGTTTTTTAAAGATATACGATGTAAAGAATTTGATTTTATGAGTAATACGTGAATTCTTACCTTTAAACAAAGCTGTTTGTTAAAAACACGAAACGAGACAAACGACCACAAGCGGTGTTTAGAATTGTCCGCCAGCTGCTGAAATCTGTCCGAACGCAAGCCCACCCGACACAAACTCTTTGCCGAGCTGCGACCGAGAAACTGTCGAAAAAAGTCGGCATTTCGGGTCACGTGGCAAAATAAAGCCATGCTGGGTACGAAAAATGGCGGTATTTTGTTATTTTTGACTGATTCATTAATTCTTCGCTTTCTCAGAAGCTAGTTGGTCATCTGCATTAGAACACCTGGTACATATCGAGTAAACGAAAACTTTGCCGGTTCGTGACAATGAGGACCAAACTTCTAGACCAGTGTATGATTCAGTGATGACCGATAACGAAGACCCTTCAACGAAATTCTGTTTTCGTCTTGCAACTTTGCAAAATGCGTCTTGCGCTGAGGAAGAAATCCTTGCTTTGCAGAAGCTTAGAGAAACGCTCAGTTCTACTGGCGATGAAAGATCTTTAGATGAAGACGATTTTGAAAAAGAATGGCTTCGAAAAGGTCTAAACGATACCGCCAATCCTTTCCCGACAAAATCACCTGAAAGTTGCGTTCTCGGACAGGACGACCTGGATGCGTTCACGTTCTACCTTTTCGAGCGCCGGTTTGGCTGGTCGGAATGTACTGCCTATTTAGATGATGCGGGTTATTCTGTAGCAGAAGAACATTTAATTCGCAGATCATCGTCTGGTTCTGTACGAATACAGGACGAATCCAGGTTTAAAGGGAAGTTGAACGAACTCCTTGACGAATTCCTCAAATGGTAAGTTTACCAGTACGCCTCCTTAATTCTTATGATCGCAGCCCTTGCGATTACTTTTCTGTTGGCTCATATCCAGCAGACTAGGGGTCAAAAATCAGATGTTTG
This sequence comes from Porites lutea, assembly GCF_958299795.1. Classification (NCBI taxonomy): domain Eukaryota; kingdom Metazoa; phylum Cnidaria; class Anthozoa; order Scleractinia; family Poritidae; genus Porites; species Porites lutea. Next base: position 14,773,696 of record NC_133202.1, on the reverse strand, counting down.
CTCAAGGACAAAATTAAGTTAGTATCCCTTATTTTTTAATCACAGGGGCAGTTGAATAATGATTGAGTGACTTTTACCGGTGGTCGTGCTTACCCTGATGTAGACTTGCAAACAAACGAACCAGAAGAAGCACCTGATTTATTGTTTTTTTTTTTCTGAATTGTAACGAAAAGAATCGTAAGAGATCTGGGAAGCAAAAATATGAAGAGTTTAAAAGAAGAGTTTTTTTTTAAAAAAATCCCTTAGTAATTATTATTGTACTGATTCAAGAAAATTAATATTAAATGGTGCGACACTCTAAACTCACTTGCAGTTTTTAACTAGTACCTGTACAGTATTTCGTGTTATGATTTTGTTCAGAATACTTTGTTGTTATGCTTGATTAACTGCTGAATCCCCTGGTTGGAATCTGCAATTAAGATAGACTGAAAGTAAAGGTACAGCCTATAGAGTGTTGGTAATGCTGGCAAGGAGACTAATAGTTTTGTTCCTTGTTGCCAGTTACCTGGATTCATTGCTTGAACAGTTTGATAAGGCGTTAGCAATAGTAATGGTTTGTTTCCATTACCTCAGTTTTCATTGGGTTGTTGACAGCCTCTATGTGGTATCCCTCCCTTAAAAAAAACACAAACGCACAAATACCTACTCATCTTGTGCACCTATCATCAGCCATCCCCGCGGAAGGGACCCCAGGCAAGGGAGGGAACTTTGTAAAGGACCCTGTGAAAGTGCTTAATTTCCCCCTCCTTGATGGGAGCACTTGGCAATAAAGTCGTGAAATTCCCCCTCTTAGAGGGGTATCATGAAACTACACTAAACTTGAGATGCCACTGACCCAGCACACCTGATTGGTAAATAGCTCTTTACCCTTAAATGGATTTACATGACTGAGATTATGCAGTCTGCCAAGTCCGCCATTATTTCCACCCCAAGGAGAGAGGTACAGTAAGCCAGCAATCTTCTGGACAAGTGGTCTATATATGCTGGATTTAGAGACAACTTGAAATCTACCTATTTTTTATACAAAGCCCACAGATTTCCTCATGGCACAACGCCGTTGTACACCAAACTTCCCTTATTTCCACCACTTCCGGGAAAAGTGATCCGTCAAATCCACCTATAAGTCCCTGTACAAATTTGTAATTGCCCAGGGTCTGCCACAGGGGCTGTCCAATTATTGTAGGTGCTTTATCAGATGAGCACCTTCTCTCATTATGTTCAGAAGCAAAGTACAGTGTTATAGTTCCCCATCAAGTCTAAGGGTCTAAGGAAATGTTTGAACCTACATTGTATTTTCATTCTTTATATTTACATTTTTGTATTGAAGCATTCACTTTGTGGGATGTGATGGTGTGCTTGCAGGGTTTAATTTTAAGCGGGCATCCATCTGGCTTGTCAAGTTGGCAGTTCTGATCCTAAGATGTAAAAAATCATTTTTTACCCAATACTCACTAGGGCATCCAGAAACACCCAGATATCTGTTACAGGTCAAATTTAGTTTCTTGTTAAATTTTTTTGACCTAGGTTGATTCTCAGTTTCCTTTAGCCCTAATTATTCATGAATTAGGGCTAGGAAACAAAGGAAATTGAGAATCAACCTAGGTTAAATCAAAATTAACCTGAAATAAAATTTGACTGGTAACATATGCACCTGGCTAATACCTTGCCTTCTTGTTTGGGAATCCTTTCTCCTTGCTTAGGACATTTTTCTAGGCAAGCAAGCTACATGTTCAGCCATGTGAACAGGTTGACTAGGCCTATTCTGGCTGGTGGAATTTCCTTCAATATCAGACATAGTTTCTATTTTCTTCTCTAATTTACCCAGCCTGCATAGCGAGGAGAAGTCATCATTACCTCGTGTTGCCATGGTAGCAAAATTTCTGGATGACAGCAAACTGAAACCTCACTTAAAAAAGTGAATTCACACTGTTTCAAACTTCACCAGCGTTATTCAATAAATATTGAAGCTCCCAATTGTTTTGATCCAGAAATTCTGCTAACATGGTAGCATGATGTCGCACTTCTCCTCTCCATTGCAGGACATATTTTGTTGGCAAGCAAAGCTGCTTGTTTATGTTCATAATGCCTGAGGAACTTAGATTGTGGAGAGAAGAAATATTAACCTACAGGGTAGGCAGAGAACCGGGAGGGAAGACAAAATATGATTGCTGATCTCTTTGTTCATATGGGAAATGCCACAGGCTGTGCATTATAATCCATCAGCAATAATACATCTTGTTTAATATCCCTGAATATTTATACCAAGCATTTTTTTACAGGTACCTTGCCCAAGCTAAGCTAACTGTCAGCCTTCTTAAGAGCTTTAAGTATGTAGTTAGTAAAGGTAAGGATTTTAACTGCTTGTTATTTTCAGGAAAATGATCAGGTACACAGAATGCAATGATTTATGATCTAATGATAGTAGGCCTTTTGCAATGGTTGGTCTTGTGATCAACATTCTGTAAACCATGAATTTGAGAAACTTATATTGTAAATTCTGAAATAAGCCCAGAGGCCTCTTTGTGAAAGGCTTATATCCAGAGGGGCTTATATACGTGGAGGGGCTTATTTTTGGATGGAAATGTGCATGTTAAAATTCCCTGGGCTTTTAATTGGAGAGAATTTGATTTCAGTAGTTTGGGAATGTTTGAGGAATAATAATTGTTGGACTACTGAGTATAGAGTTTCATGACAATGTAATCCCACCTCAAACTCCATTGCAATAAACTTCATTGAAAATAGTAGTTTCTACTTAACAATGGTTAATTTGCTTGCTCAGCCTTCATAGAACACTAACTTTTGAAAACGTGCATATGGACTTAGGGGGGACCAAATGTGGAGAGGGTGTGGGGCAGTTTGCAGTTTGCAGTTTTCCATGTGTGCATGATTTTTTTTCTTTGACTTTTTTTTTTCATGTATGGAGTTTTCTTGTTCTTTTTTTTTGCCCCACCCCCACAAGGCTGATTGGGCCGAGGGGGATAACACCCTCCTCGATCTCTTGTTTATCGCCAAGTTTAGGAGATAAAGGGTTGTTCAGTACTGCAAATATTCTCTAAAATTAATAGTAGATGTCATCTGTCAAGTTGTCTTCTTGCTGTTCTTGCTATATTTTTAGCCAATAGTTTGCCTATTTCTTCCTTGTGAAACAAGTTAAATGTTCCGCCATTTTGTACTCAATACCAAAACAACTCAGCCTCGTCCCTAGGTCTTCTCAGTTAACTGTTCAGTTTTCTGGCAATTATGCCGCACAATTGATGTCATTTTTCACATATTGCAAAATTCTTCCAAATTTGGTGGACAGTAGCTGGTTATGATGAATTATGCGTGAGTTTTTTTCCAATAAGAAACAGAGAAATATCTTGAATGAATAATAATCACTCCAACTTATTTCAAACAAGTGATAGCCTTATTGTATAACAGAAATGTTAGGGATTTTGCAAACTCAATTTCAGAGATTCAAAATAATGACAGTTTCTTTTTTTTTAAGCTCATAGCATGCCAGTAGTTAGGAACCAAACATTTGTACACATCATGGACTGGATTAAATTGGCGAGCTCTGATAATGGAGTTAGCAGTGAAGTATTCCCTTTGGTCAAGGATGTGATTCTGGCTGGCATCACAGATATCTGGTCAGCTATCAGGAATACATGTGTAGCCAAGTTGTCAAAGTTTTTGGAGGTCTTTATGTTGTCTCAAGTGGAAGAATTCTACAGAAGTTTAGTCAAGGTAGTGTTTAATTTTTTCTCTTTAAAAAACTGCATTCTTAATCCAAGGAAATCATTCTCGCATGCATCTTATTAGAGTGGTTTTCGTTTGAGTGTCGTAAAACCAAAACCAAAGTAATTACTCTGGCCAATCACATAGGACACAGACAATACATTGAACCAATCAAAACTCGAAGTAGTTACATGTGGCTGACGCAAAGCGCGGGAAAATGCATGCGAGCGCGTCACAATTGGCTTTGGTTTTACTTCTGATTGGATGAAAAGGTGGCGCGAATCTTTTAAGCCAATCGCATCGTGTAGAAAGTGCAAAACCAATTACTTTTCGACACTCAAATGAAAACCGCTCTAACTACGGTAAAAATTGATAAAAAAATAACAATCACTCAAGGGGAATCCTTCAATCTTTTCTCAAATTACTCAACTTATTCTTTATGGAAATAATTATTTGGAGATCAGTCTGGAGAATTTTTTTGTAGAAAGGAGGGATATTGGGGCTTTAAAGGAACTTGGAACAGGCTAACTCTGATCTCCCATTTAGAGAGGTGTCATTTTGGAATAGTTAGAGTTAATTGAATGTACTCTTTTGAAGGAAATTAGTGAAAAATATTCTACCTACCATGTGATTTTCACATTATTTGTGTATTTCAGATGTGTTTGGAGAGAGAAACTTCCTGGCAGGCTAAAGAGGGTGCAGTTATGGGTAAGTTGCTCAAAGCAAATGAAAACCAATCTCTAAAGTTACACTGTAGATGCATTTCCTTTCAAGTTTACTATTGATTCTTTGAGTTGTGCACCCACATATACATTGTCATCATTCTCTCCATGGCTGAATAGGCATGACCGCCATAGTCTGCCAGTTTCTTTGGAGTGGAATAACCAGTGATGAGGACAAGAACAAGACAGAAGGACGTCAATACTTACTAAAGGTCAGAGGGCTTTGTGTGTTATCGAGAGTGAATCTCTGACTTCTTGGTTGGTAACTGAGCTACAGTGTACATTTCTTCGCTGATAATTCCGTAATAGCAAACGGTGTGAACTGAGGGGTCATATACAGAGATCTCTCTTCTGAAAAACCCTTCCCTCCTTATCAAACCACCCTACCCCCATGTACTCATAATCATTCAAGCACTAAAAATTAATGATTTTTGTCATAAAGTTGGTCCATTGATGTAGCACGATCAGTACAAATTATTGTTCCAAATGGCAAAGGATGCATGAAAATGCTGCCAAACACTACAGCATGAATTTGTTGGGGTCTTGAAGAACTGTGGGATCAAAATATTAACCAAAACTATTCATGTATAGTAAAGAAAAGCTTGTACATCTGTAGATCAAATTGTTGTTCACTAGGAGTTTTGGTGATCCATATAGGAGACTGACAGATTTTTTTGCTCTATATCTGCAAGACTCCTGGATAGTCTGTGAGAGTTGGCATAATAATATTAATAAAATTATGCATAATTTTATCCTTATGCAAGTTGCTACCTCTTGCATGATGTCCTGTCTTGTGGATTCTCTTGACACTTTGTTCTTTTCTTTCAGTTTGGTTTTACAGCATTATCAGCCTTACCAGATTTCATCATGTCATCTGTCCATTCTGTCATTTTCTCATTGCTTGTCCATCCTCAATTGAGTATAAGGGAACATGCCACTAAAGCACTGTCTGCTATTTTGTCCAGATGTGAGTTTGAGGTAAGGAACAGGATGCACTGGGGCTGTGCTGCAGATCAAAGTTCTCAGAGACCCTGAAGTTAATACATGTAGCTTAGTCTCTGAAACTACAATGTACATGATGTAGTTTGTTTTTATGAAGATTATGGGTAGTTCGTAGTTCACATGGTACCTGCACTTTTCCTGGAAATTATTCCCATCGTGGTTGTTGACCTCAAAGGCCAGGTACATCCCCAATTTAATTAGAACATGCTGTTTCCTTTGTCATTGATACATTTTTTTTCTGCAATTTTTACTCTTCAGGTTGCTCTGTTTTCATTTCAAGAAGTGATCAACAGACTGTGTCGTGGAACACAAGGTGATGCCCAGTCTCAAGAGGTTACTCAAGGCATTGTAGAGGTGTGTCACACTACATACTAAACTTTAACTTTTCAATTTTTGTATGCTTTTTCAGGGGCATCATTCCTCAGTCCTGACAAAGCTGGCCCCATAAATTCACCACCTGAACATTAAATGGATTTTAGAACAACTGGTTTAAATGATACAAAGTGATGTCTATAAGGGCCTGTATTCTTCATTCTTGATTTTCTGTCACTGCTGTGACTTGCAAGAATTTTATCTTATATCTTCTTCATTTCACAGTTCCAACATGTGAAATTTATATAATAATATTATTATTCATTATTTCATCTTCAACTCTCCCGGGTATATTAATAACCAATTTTTAAATTGGTTCTTAATGACCAGCTCCCAGTTGGCTTGTTAGCTCAATTAGTTAGAGTGCTGTACCAGTATCATAGAGGTCAGAGTTCAAACTCTGGCAAGCCTGAATTTTTTCAGGCTTTCTTTTTGCAACTGCATAAGTTGCGTCTTCAACTGCAAGGATCTTCTTTGCATTTATTTCTTCATTCCGTGGTTCCATCATATGAAAGTCATAATATAGTCATTATCATCATTTCAAGAATCTTATTGATGGGCGGTAACCCCTTAGAGTTCTGACATTTACTTTAATAGGGGTCTCCTAAGGCATGGTTCAGATGCCAAACTTTCCATGAGCTGAACCAAATACATTGAATAATTAAGTACATGAAAAGTTTGGCATCTAAATCAATTAGGAATGCCTGTTTCAATTTAGAACAGCTCAGCCGTTCTTCCCGCCTAGCCCAGCTGGGAATTTCGACAATGGATCGACTTTGGAACAGCTTTGATTCAGACGCCGAAGTTTTCATGTATTGAACCTAATTGCATAACTTATTATACTCTATTTTGTAAGCAGTTTGGCTGAAACAAGCATTTTTCTCGGTTTGAATAAAATTCAGGTGGAATTAACATCGGTGTCTGAATCAATTCAGCCTGTCTAAATAATTTGGGTCGGCCTTTGAATTAGGTTTGGCTCATGAAAAGTTTGGTGTCTGAACTAGGCCTTGCAGTGTACTTGTAGCAATGAGAAACAAAAATGCCTTGTACCCTAAGAGCAACTTGGCAAATGCACTGTACACTACATCATGCACACAACTCATAATAATGATATTATATTCATGCCTTACCTTTATTTGACTTGTTTTATTCAAGTTACCCCACCATGCTGTGTTGAGACAAAATTTCAAGTTCCTCAAAGCTCATGAAGCTGAAGGATTACTGGCAATCTGTATTTTCTTGATTAAGGTGAGTGGCACTGGTACTGTCAAAGACAGACATGTAAGCCTGTGGACATGCTTCTTATGCACTGGGCTCTTGACGTACCTTTGTAATGTACAGAGCAACGGATGTCAGAAATTTACAGTGGAAAACACACAAAAATGAGAGAACAAAATTCAAGTCTTTGAAGTGTTTGTGAATGTTAGGAGGTTAGACCAGGGTGCAAAGAAAGTCAGTTTTACAGCCTGCCATTCAGGCAAGCTGTTGCTAGCATGTACTGGCCCAAAAGTTATTTCAACTAGCCCCCAAACCATTTTTTATTAGCAGGATTGATTACAATCCTTCTGTAATTTGATTTCCCCAAAAAAACAGCACTTGCCCGTTGGGCTCGTTAAGAAGAAAAATCACTAGCCCAATAGCAAAATCCACTAGCCCTGTGCTATCAGACACGACTTTCTTTGCACGCTGTTAGAATGATGTTATTAGCTGTCATGCATAGGAGGTTAAAAATAATCACTCCAGCTAGTGGTCACAGTTGCTTGCAAAACCATTTAGATGAAAATTAAAATCCAATACATAATAAATACTCTTATTTGTAACATTCTTTTCTCAGTTGACTGAAAGTCATATCAATGCTCTTCAGTTATATGATCCATGTACATGTAAAAAAGAAAGTACTCATTTCATACACTTCATGCCCTCATGTCCAAGCTGCCATAAACGTAAACATCCAGCTTTAGTAGGTCTTCTGTTATCACTTCCACAGCACATTCCTCCAGGGTATCTATTACCAAAATGGCCTCTTTACTTCTCCACATTTAACCTCTATCTGATGCATCCTGCTTCCACTGTGCGACAAGTAACAAGTGTTGCCTTTAAATATTTGGGTAAGTAAAATGTTCTTTATGCCATTGTTCTTATTGAAACATGTGACATAATGTACAGTGCAGTATCACTCTTCAGGGCTTGAAACAAACTTAAATTAGGGCTTGTCCTTTGGGCATGCAGCTCTCCCAGTTTGCTTGCCCAGGGCCACTTCTTGCTTGTCTTAGTAAAGTTAATGACTTTTTTAGAGGCTGACTTGCCTGTACCCTTGTCCAGTAGGCAAATTAGGTAAGCTTTAAAAGTTACCTAGGCCCAGTTCAAACGTTAATCTTTTCATGTACTGAACCTAACCCTTCAATTAAGTACATGAAAAGGTTGGTTTTTGAATCAATTAAGTTTGACATATCTAATTTGGGTGGACCCATGAATTAAGATCCAGTGGCCCACATAGAAATTTTGACTGTAGAGTGACTTCATTTTAAACGTCGAACTTCTCATGTGCCAAACCAAATGCATAAATTACTAACATTTATTTTCAGTTGTAACCATTCTAGACCATTGAACATTGTGAAAGTGAATTGAGTCCGACTAATTAAGTTTGACGTCTGAATCAACCATCAAACTTATATCATTTGGGTTGAGTTAAATAGGTATTAAGTTCGGTACAGGAAATATCAGTGTTTGAACTGGGCCTTACCGTGTAGGAAAATCTACTTGTCTTGGGACAATGGACAGGGCTTTTTGGGGGCCTTCTTTTTTCATTGGTCCGTTGATTTCGTGACGATCGCTAAGGAAATAATAAGTTTGGTGTCTTTGAATACAAAAGAACTTCTTTAGCATAATATCGAAATTTGCCACTTCCTGCATGTACGGCACAGTGTCCATCATTCTTTGATATAATTATTATAAAGAGAGGTATCCTTTCCCCAAATTTGCATCCTCACCCAACTTTTTGGTTACCACATTGCTCCAAGCAAACTGTCACTCAGAATTTCACTGTTGTGGTAAAAGTCTGCAAGGTTGCCAGCAAAAGAACATTCTTTTGTTGAGCTTAGGAGCTCCACATCTGGTGAAGCATGAGGTATCATTTTTTTGGTCTTCTCTTGATTATTGTTAGTGTAGTGAGATTCATGAGAATCTTTCCAAAAAAATAATAAATGATTCAATGATGTCATTTATTGTTATTCCCTTGTATTTGCAGTTGCCAAAGACAGCAATAATCCTGTGTTTTTAAAACTTGTCCTTCATGGGCTTGCAGCAGACTGGAAGGTTGACAAAAGCTTGTTGGTAGCAAACCTAGTATCTTCTCCTGAAATTACTAACCATTTGGGACCCTCTACATCAGACACACCACAAAACTCTGAAGAGGATGCTATCAGGCATGTACATGAACGAGAAATTCCATTCCAACGTACTCCAAGTCCTAAACCAAGCCTTGACTTGTGCTATGTGTCAGCTGATTCAATAAGTACATGTAGTGCAGGTGAGTATTTTGCTCTGTTTGTCTGCTCTGTGTGTCAGACAGACACCTTTGGGACAGACTGGCATTAAGCAGGGTTGTCAGAAAGTTTTGAAGTAGATGGCGTAGTTGTCAAAGTAAGCGGCCAGCTCTGGAGGGACTGGTGAGTGCCAAAGGCGCAAGTCCCTAGTGGGGGTCTGGGGGCATGCTCCCCCAGAAAATTTTTATATTTAGATGCTCTGAAATACTGTTTTCTGCAGCATAATGAGATTTTTGTAAGAAATTTTTTGGCAGACCCTTTCTGCTAATCAATAAATTGACAGGCTCACCTGTGACATCGTGAGGAATAAAAGACAAAATAATGAGGAAAATAATTATAAACAATGACGTTAGCAAAGATTAACCTATACAGGGAGACTGAAAGACCCGTGCTGTAGGCGAAATTTAAAAAAAGAGCACCTGTCAACATTGCATATGAATTATTTTCATCTTTCGTCTAGTTTTGCAGTAATGTGCTTTCTAAAAATACAATGTATAAATTACATCTTCCAGCATTTCCTTAAGGAGGTGCACTTCTCTGCTTGTAATGACAGTAGACCACTCTTACTTTACTTGTCTTTTTATTAACATTAACTAACTATTTATATTTTTGTTTTTCTTTTCATGACTGATCTTGCACGTTAAAGGAACTGAACCTCACAATGCATTTTCTGTGGGCCACAGCACTAGCTGGACATCACAAACACAGTCTCACAAATCAACAAGAACCAGCATTCGACAAGTAGCAAAGCTTCTTGCAGGTACTAATCATTCCTTAACATGTAAATTGTCTCACCGGCAGGTTAAGGAAGAGAGCTAAAGGAGCTGCTTTCTGGAAGCATAGTACTAAAACACTCCCTCACTGGTTAAAATAGAAATAATAAAGTGCCTTGACCATACTTTATGGCTCCTGAAGGAAATAGAAGATCATGAAGTTATCCCTATATTAAGTTCTTTCCTTACAGATAACCCACCCAGCCCAGGAAAGGTTGGCCACATGACTGGGGTTGACGTCCCCTACTCTTTTCGAAAAGTGGTGTGGGTTCTTTTACATCCCACAAGTGATAGTTCTGTGAGATGGGACCTACAGTTTTTCGTCCTTATCCAAGAAGACTAGAAAGTCTAACTGTTTGCAGATGCCATTACAATGGCCGCACTTTCTTCTCAGTTATTTGAAGACCCGGAGTGTTGGTTCGGCCGGGGTTTGAACTGGTGACCTCCCGCTCAGTAGACCGGCGCTCTCCCAACTGAGCTAACCAGGTGGTGGTAAAATGGGTTTTACTGACATGGGTATTTTTTTGAGACTTCAATGTGATTTGATGGCAATTAAATCAGTTTGTGGAGACCTTAAGAATACTACTGGGGTGCTTATTAACAAAACCACACCCAAAGTTGGTCACTTACTAGAAGGGAGTGCTTATTTATAAAGGGTAGGAAACGGGACCACTTTGTTCAATGAATCATAGCTAAGGGTTAGCACCTCCACCTTCGAGATCATGAGTGCCCAGTGGAGAAATACATTTCCTACTTTCTTTCGTTCTTTCTTCTTTTTTCTTTGTTTGTTACAGAGGACATATCCACATCCGCAGATCACTTGATGTCAAAGAGTTGGGAATGGAGAGAAGGAAGACTTCTGGCATATGAGTTAATCCTCAAGTTCCTAATAACAAACCACATCCACTATGTCTTCCCTGCTTTTGTATTACCAGTGTCTAAAAATAAGGCTTCGTCAGCATCTGTGGATGAAAGTCTCATCAGTAGGTAAGGCGTATCGAGTGCAATTGTCATAGTACACCCTGCGTACAATACAATGCAATATTAAGCATTGATGATAGTCAAAGAAAAATTTTAAACGCGGCAGTAGAGCATTGAAAAAACTAAAACAGCAACATATAAGCAAACAACTTAAACATTTTTACGTCCAAATATAACATAAATAAATGGAAATAAACTTGCAAAGAAACGTTTCTCTGTGAATTAGATTCCAAGTCCACCAGCCGTCCACCTCGGGGGAATGAGGTCATAAAGGGCGTGAAACTCCTGTCACAGGCGTTAAAACACACTCCATTGAACTTCAAGAATTTCACACAGCAGGAAGTTGAACGTGATGATTTCGTATGATTCAACATAACTGTAACTACAAGTATTTTTTGTCACAAATTAAGTGAAGGTTACCGGTCGTTTCGATGCATGTTTATTCAGTCGAGGTGTAAATAGTTCCACGTAGTTGGCTTAAAGAACGAAGAGTACTCACCCCAAATGTTTTTCTTGTTCACGCGTAAACTATACTTGAAGTGAACGAAAATTTTTTTTGCTTGCTTTAGTTCGTATCGAAACGATCGGTTTCCGAAGTGAATGTTCGTGAAACATTGTATGCAGCTGATACAATAGATAACAAAATACCGTAAAATTCCTAAAATGAGTCCCAGGGCTTATATTTTTTAAAGGCCCTTTTTGAGGGGCTTATTTTTGGAGGGGCTTATATTCGGAGGGGCTTATCTGCGGAGGAAAATTTGCGTTCCAAAATCGATTGGGCTAACCTTATAGTTGGAAAAAAATTTACCGTTTTTGCTTTGTTTTACGTTGTACTTGAGGGCAATTTCCAAGTACAAGCCCTCGGAGGGGCTTATGTTTGGAGGGGCGATTTAACGGAGGGGTTTTTGCGTTACGAGTTTGGGGGGCTTATATTTGGAGAGGTAATACATGGAGGGGCTTATTTGCAGAATTTTACGGTACTGTATTAGTGTTGTTCTGCTGAGAAGTTCCCCCATCCAGGCATAATGATCAAATTGTTTACGGTCAAGTCCCCCGAAAGTTATCTCACCCGAAGTTATGTCGCCAGAAATTTTATCATGCCCAACAACATCATAACATGTTTCGTCTCATCAAATGTTAAAGAACAAGATATATTACTTATTTATTATCGTGCTTGTTTCGCCAGTTCATCAAGCCTTAAAGAACGAGATACACTTTTATGTTACACATTAATCCCGCCTGTTTCATCTCATCATAGCATTATCGCTTAAATAACGAGCCTTTATTACACAATTATTCCGCTTGCTTCGTCTCAATATCACTTAAAGAACAAGATTTTTTTTATACAGTGTTTATTAAAATTTTGAGCGTCTTAAGTAAATATTTCGGGCAACATAACTCTGGTTTCGGGCGAGATGACTTTCGGACGACTTGACAGCTGGTTATCGCTCTTTGACGGGTTACCGATCAGGTCTTTGAAAGTTGCGTGTGTTTGCTTTTATCTTTATGCCCTTGCCTGTGAGATTAACAGATTAGGAAAGTGGTCTTCGGACAAGTTAATAATAGCACAGTACACCAGCCATTGCACCACTGTTTCATGACTCTGTAATGCACAACACATAACCAAGCTTACATCACCGTGGTTGTATCATATTTTTCTTTTTAAGTTATTTTGTTCTTTCATTTTGATAACCCACTAACACAGGCACTTTCTCTTTCTTTCTTGCACATCTTCTTGCGTCTAGTTTGTCAAGCAAAATTGTTGGCAATGAAACAACTGGTAAAGTCTTTTGTAGAGACAGGTTAGTAAAAAAATAGACAAAAAGAGCCACGCGAAGGTCAAGTTGTTTGCAGGGCAAAGGTAAAACCTTCGTTTCTCATGCGAACCCGCAACCGCCCGATCGGCAGGCAAGCGCTTTTCTGACTGTGCTAATCCTGCTGCGGTTAGTAATGTATACTCTGGATACTGCGGAGGACAGGCTGGGACTAAGTCTGGAGCACTTTCAAAATGAAAGTGGAGCAAGGGTGGTGCAGTAGTGGAGGTTCTTGCCCCACACCATTATGACCTGGGTTCGAGTTTCGGCATCGACGCCATATGTGGGTTGAGTTAGTAGTTACTTCTCTCCCTTGCTCCAAAAGGTTTTCTCTCGAACTTCGGTTTTCCCCTCTCCTAAAAAACCAATCTTAAGGTTCCTACATGCTTCGTGTGTAAACAAATTACAATATTATTATAAAAGGAAAATAAAATTGCAATGACTGTCAAGCTAAGATTGCTGCATGTAACTGTGTAGGTTGTTTCAAGGAAAGGAAAAGAACGTTCTCGTATTCTACTCCAGTCAGCAAACACAATGAAACATGGTTGAGGCTTAGGTGGACAAATTTATACAACTCGCTTTATTTTGTGAATCCAATCCTCCAGTCGATACCTTTGTTTGCAGGAATACGGTCGAAATACAGGAAAGATGTATATTTTTGTGGGTTGATCCAGGCAAAAGTTGCCCGTAGCAAGCCACTCAGGCATAAGCAGCTTTGGGAACACGATAAAGGGATCAATTCCGTGAAAAGTTTTGTATGAAACCTTATCTCAGCTTTTTCCACAAAAAGTTTTGTTGTACTTTAGAGTTCCTACTCTTCAGGGGTCGTACGTGCAGGTGGATTGAATTTGCATGGGTGGATTTAGAGGAGGACCAAGGGGGGTGCTTCCCCCCTTTTATCTTAGATTCTGTTAAAATTTCTCAGTAAAATCTGTCTTTCAGAGCCTTAAGTTCTGGACACAGATGTTCTCAGAGTTCTTTTACCAGTATTGAAATAAATAGTACCTAGGTAGCTGGCAAGTTTTGCGGCCCCCGCTGTCTGAAATTTTGGGGTTCGCCCCTGAAACTGGGATACACTCTGTAGGCAAATAATAGAGAGAGAGCTTGAAGGCAGCAGTGAGGAAATGTTTCAAGTTTTTTTGCCACAGGAGTTTGTCCTCTCTGCTTTGTGATAGTGTTGCAGTGAACAATGTTTTAAATACTGTAATTGTTATGGCTGACTTTGTTTTGATATCTTTAAAGGTCCAAGTCTGACTTTACAGCAGAGAGCGCACACAAATTGTGCTTGAAGAGCAACAGTGTTGGTGTCATCAATTCTTCATCAGGCACCCTGTACACTACAACAACCATAAAAGTATGGAGACCTTGCATTACTTAAGTGATTCAAACAGCTTATACTTGCACTGTTTCATGCATGGTATACTCATGATGAGCAGGGCTATCACTAAGGGTCGGGGGCTGGAGATTTCCCCCAGCTACTGTGAGCTTGACCCTCGGCGTTTTTCGTGGGAAAGAAAAGGAAAATACAGAAGAACCCCGGTAGCTCGAACTTGGATAACTCAAACTCCCCGCCAACTCAAACTAAGTCTTATTTCCCTTGGATTTCACCCCACTTTTCAGTTATTTTCACTCGGTTAACTCGAACTCGGATAACTCAAATTCCCCGCTACATCAAACTAAATTTCCTTTCCCTTGGTCAAAATGTCATTGAAATTTACCCTGATAACTCAAACTCTGAGTCTTGTTACCCCACTCGGTTGCCATCGCATTAGCTCTTCTTCTTGTGTAATCGGTAAAAAAGCTCCCATTATGGCTCTTGATAAAATCGCTAAAACTAACACATACCGCAATTTGATTTTATTTGGTGCAACGAACAGATCACGTTTTTGATGAAATGAGTAAATTAGCCTGAGAAAACAGCCGACATTTGGCGACGCTACCACTGGTTTCCCCACCAAATTACGTCGGAGAAACGAGCGCAGAAATTCCATATTGATGACACGTCACTTCCCAGATCTGGGTATAGTGCTTCTGATTGGCCGTGCCGCGTGGGAAATTTGATTCAACCAATCAGGGGCACTACCCAGATCTGGGTAGTGACGCGTCATCAGTATGGAATTTCTGCGCTAGTTTCTCAGCCGTCATTTGGCGAGGAAACCAGAGTCAGGGTTTCGTTTGTGTCCGATAAGGTCGAGAATCACAGTAACGAAAGGAAAGGAAACGAAAATAACAAGGACGAGGAGAAAGAAAGAAGACATAAACGAAAAAAGCAATGGTGGCACTCCGGCTTAGTTTTTATATCGTTAAATTGGCTTGATGGAAGAGGTTTATTTGGCGGTAGCGTTTTCGAAAATCCATCTAATATATATACTGGAGATTACCTTAACCACAGTTGGTTATTGATTAAATGCATGTTTTGGTTTTAGACAGGCTGCCAGTAGTCCCTCGGGATTGTCGCGCGGGTGAGCATGTTACGTGCGAGCAAACGAGGCAACTCCCCACTCTCGAGTCCTGTCAAGCCTCAACTTGACAGATTGAAAAGTGGCTGTTGGCAGTCTATATTAGAGAGCTTTAGATTCTAAGACGAGGACGACTACGAGTACGAGATTTTCTCAATACTAAGTAGTGCGCCCGCGTGAACAACCAGCTTCATTTTGGCGGGAAAACGTGATAGCCGTCGTCATTCTACTACGGGTTTCAGCGAGAATGTCGTAATGGCGGAAACAAAATATTAAATATTAGAAGTTATATCATTTTGCGATCGGAAGAGGGCCTATACTCCTTCGATCATAGTAATAACTATGCTAACTTTTTTTGCATCCGACTAGTGTACGGAAGGTCGTGGCCCATCTGGAGCTCAGAATTTTTTTCTGTGTTCTTTCCTCCACACATATCATTTCATTTATTAGTCACTGCTAACTTTTTTGTTGAAAAAAGTACAATGAAGTTTTCCGATAGATCGATTTTTTTAAGTACGCGAGCAACTTGAATTAAAATCTATTTTTAAATCTCGTCCTCGAATCTAAAGGTTTCTATTGGTTTCTTTGTAACAGGAAGGTGAAACTGGCGTTATGGAAAGAAGACATGCAGCCGAAGGAACGTTAAAACACAGTAGCGAGAGTCGTATTACATCTAAAAAGAAGCCCATGTATGTATAGACTTTGTTGGAATTCTTACATCTGTGTATAAAGTTATATAGTGGAAAGTAATTTGGTTGACATACTGCTGTGCTGCTGAACTATTTGTACATTTGCCGTGGCGTTGTCTTGTCAAATCGCAGGTTTGATCTTCGGTTTGACTAAACTACCAACATGTTTGGTACCAAATTTGGTCAACGGTAGCTGGTTATTATGAATAAGCCGCTTATTTGAGACAATCAGAAGCGGAGAAATATCTTGAATGAATAACAACACGTTCGATGATTCTCTTCCAATGCAAATGCCAAATTCCACTCAAAGTAAACTTCGTCGATTGGTTTTACTGCAAAAGAAATACTTGTATACTTGCAAGAACATTGTAAGGAAACGTAATTTAGATGAATTTTTACGTAAGCTTTTTGAACAATATGACATTGAAAATTGTGGCAAACAATATTAAATATGTGTGGCAACTGACAGGTTTTTATCCTCCAATACTTTTTATTTTTGTTGTAACTTGTTTTGTCACTTACTGACTTATTTATTTATTAATCCTTTCACTTTGTGCTGTGTATTAATGCTGTTAATTTGTTGTCAATAAATAAATCTTGAATGAATAACAATGTATCTTACAAGTGGTTGACGTTTGATTCACTTCTAACTAATTTCCCTTTCTCCATGTCTTGTCTTTGCAGGAGAGCAGCTTCTTGTGCTGGTGTGGATGTTGATACACAGACCAGGCAGCTCATCAGACAGTACTCTGTAACGACACCGCAAATCTCACCCAAAAGACCATTTAGACTTCCACGAACGAGCACGTTTGTTCTGGTAAGTGCTTTGGGATCAAAGTGGTTGAACTCTTAAACTTAACGTTTTGAAGATTTTTGAACTTTTTAAACTTTGAAGGATGTTTTAGCTCTTGAATTGATATTTTAATTCTTCTCAACCACTCTCCCTTAGTTTGTTTTTGTCCGCCCGCGTGATTTCAAGTGAAATATTAGCTTTTAGCAGAAGCATATAACCCTTAACAGGGTATGCTTCTGCTTTTAGGCAACAACTTCCCAGTACAGCTGTACCTGCTCGCGCGTAAGTTTCAACTTCGTTCCGTACTTTCCTCTAGGTCTTTTAGATCTCTCTTTGTCATTTGTTTTTATACGGTCAAGTCTGCATTTTATTTGAGATAAAGTCTGAACTTTATCGTATTTGAGTCTGAACATGCTACACGTTCTTCATGCACCTAGAGTCTATTTCGACTGAATTTGAGCCTCAATACATCAGGGACTTCCTTACACAAAGTAATTATCAGTTTCGTTATTAAAATAGATCACAGTGATTTGTTACCTCTGTGTCCTGTGTCCCTGACGCATAAAAATCCCCAAAGATACAAAATAATTTGTGCTATAAGATCAATTGATCGATCTGAAGATGTTTTTGTAGAATATCCTGTTTGTGTGATTTCTGTGGCTGTTGTTTAACGGCGCATATTTGTTTTAGTCTTTGTTGTGCTCGACAATAGTAGGAGTATATTTTTATTTCAGTAAACTGTAATACAGAGTTTTGGAGTCTGTCTTTAGATTAACTGTGTGGTTACGTAAAGACCCAGGGACTCGCTGGTTTTTGAACTGGGACTCAATGGTTCTGGGCTGGGACTCATGATTTTTCACAAGATGAGTCCCAGGACTCACCATAACTGTTTGTAACAAAATCAGTGAGATCGTCATTCTGTTTCGCAGATAAAACGTGTCCGTGATGTTTTTAAGGATAGTAGTATGTAGTATGTTCCACTTCCGTGTATTGGACTGTCTGTATCTGTTTTATTTGGCCCGTGTAATTTCTTAAATTATTCATAACTCCTCTTGCTACAAAATGAAATACGATTTTTTTATCAGACTGCTGTCATTGTATCCCAGGCGCGACGTTTAGAGCATTTAGATTTAAAGATCATAAATTACATCAACCATTGGTGTCTATAAGCATTCAGTTGTTGTACAATTAAGAGTTAATCGTGATTTAATGGAGTGACTGTTATATTGTTACTTTAGGGAAATTCATTACTTAATCAGACAAAAGCTTTGGATTCAGAGCAGTCGTCAAGTGAGGTATGATAATTGCCTTCTGATTGACTACTTGAGGTGCGATTACGCTAGCACTTTTACCGAAAGCTCCCTTTAGGTGGATGTCCACTGTCGGGTAATTATTTTTTACTTGCTTTCGTGCGTAAAATTTGTGTGCGTAAATAAAATTGAAACAATGTATAAAAGGTCGCGCGTAAACTTAAAAGTTAAAACTCGCTCACCTTTTATGCTTTCGCGCGACACTTCATACATTGCGTCTGTTTTATTTTTGAGGCATGAAAGTAAATTACGCGGCAGTGGAAATCCACCTCTAGGAAATAGCTTGGGTTTGGTTTACTGAGGGTTTTGATCACTTTCGTGTTTGCGGTTCCACACTGGTGAGATCGAATTGCTCAGGGGCGGGGGGGGGGGGGGGGGGGGACTTGGATTTGGTTACACGGTAAGCGTCCTTGTAAACTTGCACGACTGACATAAACCATTAAATGGTCTCCACATCAGTTACGTTTAGCGATAACAATTTATACTTAACTTTGGAGACTAAAGCGAACGAAGCTGTTGAGCTCGTTCCTCCTTTATCCAGTACTTGCAGCTTTTTTTCCTTTTTTAACGCCTGCGTCGCAAGTGAAGGTTGGGTGCCCATGGGCCAGGGGGCTGCAACCGCAATTACACCCCAAGGCGGAAGAACACCCACAGGTCTACCAACCCGCAACCCAGCCACAAGCCCCCCCGCGCCCAGCCCCCCACTATAGCACCCGTCACACTGAGGCCAGAACCCCAGTGTAGTTAAATAAACAAACCCCCGAAACAACGAAAAAAAAAAAAAAAGCGGGAAGGAGGAGGAGACGCTAAACTAAGAAAGCGGAGGGAGGGAGGAGACCAAGAGAAACACTATGCTACTAGAACGCTACTCCACGCCACGCCACGCCACGCCACGCCACGCCACGCTAACAAAGCTTCGAGTACAACGCAAATACAACGTTAAAACACAACGTAGGCACATTGCCTGCGCATGCACCAAAGCAACATACCGCTGGACAGGAATCTGCCCCTCGTGCTCACGAACAATGGTAAACGCTACAAACGCAAACATAGTCATGCAACAGCGCTACAGACGGCTAACACACCACCAAAGAAAGCCAAAAACACCCGAGACCATAGCTCCTAGTCGTTAACTACATTTTTAGAACAAAAAGGCCAAAAGGCTCTTACCTAAGGGTAAAATGGCTTGTGTAAATGCAGCTACTGTTGTTCTTTTGTTAGGAAAACAAACTGATGAATTCTCAAAAAAGTCCTGGTACGCTAAGTTTACAACAACACAATTGAGCTTGACTGAAGGTGATGTTGCACTAGACGATTAGCAACAACAATTTTTAGCGCATAACCGTGTGGCATAGCGTTGCAACATTCTTGTGACATTGTTTGGAATGGTTACAACATTGTACCAATATTGCAGCGCTGTGTTGTGTGAAAAATCATCGTTGCGAATCGACCCGTGTAACATCACCTTAAAACGAACACTGATTGTACCAGGGGAACGTGATAATAAAAACAGAGGGTTGGGGGAATTGTGGAACGCTAAAATCCCACCGCCACAGAAAACTTGACAGGTCTGCTTAAACAACTGCTACACAACAGCCAGAAAACAAAGAAAATCTTTGTCGCGACGAAGCAGCAACGGTCCACGTAACCCTGTGCTTTGGAAAAAAAAAAGTGGCTGGGTTTGTTCAGTAAATTGTGCTTTAATGAAACCAAAATGTAAATGAACCTTTTGGTTATTACTAAGAATCGTTCATGACTTTTTTTTCTCAGGATCTTACGGACACAGTCTTGTTCCAGTGTTTAAAGTCTCCCTTTGGATGGAGTGATTCTCAGTTTGGTATGAGACGTTTCCTTGTTGAAAAGAAAGAAGAACAAAACTCTTGACTTGGCCTGACTTTCTTTAAGGTTTTGTCAGTTAACAACTTATTGGTACAGTAGAACCCTTTTAATACGGAGACCAAGGGGACATGCCATGGTGTCCGTATTATCCTGGTATCCGTATTAATCGGGCTCTTTGAAAAAACACCACGGACTCGCTCGCAGAGGAGCACCATAGGAAATAGAATTTGGTTGTCCTTTCATTCAAGTAATTTTGATTATGAGAAAAATGTCCTTAGGTCAGTTCTCATGTCAGCGGATGTGAAATGTTACACTTACTAGCTGGGAGTCCAAGGCATATACTATCTGTATTGAACTTGATATTGGACGTCCATGTTATGGTCAATTGACAGTTGTCGAAAAAGAGTATCTGCTGACCAATGTCACATGACTGTATCGCGGCAGCTAACCAACACGAAAAACATTCCGGGATATAGGACGGTTGCAGAATTTAACCCGTGTATTCCTGTGTTTTTACATGTAATGCTCTATCAACGTCTTATATAACTGGGCGGGATTCATAAGACCCTCTCGCCAAGCATGCTGGTTCACTGACGTCTGTGTACGTTGTAAACTTCAAGTTGTGTCATGCAGGAAGCCGGAATGACCTTCCAGGTTACCAATTACTGTTTAAGTGATAATTATCATGTTTATTCCTTTATCTCCTTGATTTTCTTTCTCTGCTTGTTTCGTTTTAGGTGATGGAGTTTCCAACAAGGTGCCTTTAAGTTTATCAATGCTGGAGTAAGTTAAACAAGATATCTATATTACTGACCGTTTCCGAATCCACCATAATACACTCTCTTTGTACCCCGCCCGCCCCCCCCCCCCCACACCCCCCAAAATTGCTGCATACGTTATTGTTGGGGAGGGGGGCAAAACGAGTGTATTATGAGGGATTCGAAAATAGAGAGTTTTTTTGAGATCTTATCTTATGATTTTATGCTGTGTTGCCAAATTATGTATGAGACGCAGTGTACCTGTTAGACTAGTCTTACATGAGTTACGTTTTGTGAAATTTCAGAGAGGAAGTACCCCAGTGGACAAATGCTCTTCAGCTAGGAACATTATCAGCTGTCTTAACACAAGTAAGTTGTGTTGGGAATTGGCCGAGATTTGATAATCGATCATCCGAAATAATCGGATTTACCCAACTGATCGATCAGTCTCTTTATAAGAGTTCCATCTATTTTTAAAAGTGTAAGGTAAGTTTTCTTATAAAACGCCCAATAAAAAGTGAACGAAGCAACATCCTCGGAAATCAATAGAGAGATTTAAGCACAGCAGTGGTGCTGTGTATGTTGAGGACACGACACTGTCATTCCCTGTGATTCTCTCTATTCGCTCTCCCTTCTACGTTTACATTTGTTTTGAAAAAACATCCAAAATATATCAAAAAAGAGTTGTCAATAGATTATAGCTGCGCATTACGTCCATTTAAAGAAAGACACCAAAGTTTTAACATTTTTGATTGTCAACAATATTTTAAAAATATTTTCCCGTGATAATTGATCGAACGTTTTCCATAATTGGTTATTTCATCTCTTAACGTTTTCGATCAGTGATCGATTATAAACGATGATCGGCACACCACTACAAGTAAGAGGTCAAAACTTTGACTTTGAAAATAACACCAAAGTTTCCATTTTACAAACCCTTCTCCTGTAGGTACTGCTCCAAACAATAGAATGTTTAGCGGATACAAGATGGGAATTACGAAGAATGGGACAACAGGTGGGTACATCATGTTTACAGCTATTTCCTGAGGAAAATGGGTTTTCGTGGAGATCAAACTGAAAGTGACTGCAAACTCTGATTAACCATTTTTTCTGGATGAAAACAACCTTTAACCCACTGCCTCTCTTAAGTGGAAGGTGGGTGCCTTGGAAACCCAGGGGCTTCCGCTGTGGCCAGCCAGCCCCTAGATAGAAAACTGCCCCCATGGCTGGCAAATCCCCGCAACCCAGCCATGAGCCCCCCATTCCAGGCACCCGTCACACTGATGAAACAGTGGAAGGAAGAAAAATAGGGATGGGAGGTGGGGGGAAGACGCTAAATGAACCGCTCCACAGCCCACTGCACAAACGCTCGACGAAGAACTCGCAGCCCCTATCCGTATACAAAGCTATCACAAACCATGTGAGCCTGCACTTATGGGATTGACCACTGGATGCCCGCTACGCTCGTGGGCCGCTTGACCGCTAAGCTTGTGGACCGCTAAACTTGTGGACACGAGTCCACAAGTTTAACCTTATGAACCGCTTGACCGCTAAGCTTGTGGACCGCTTGACCTCTAAGCTCGTGGTGGTTAACTTAGTTAAATTACATTTAACCAAATTATAGTGAGTATGATAACGTTCTACCTTTCTAAAGCAAGATATCTCTTAAGGCTTTACATGTGATTTTCACTATTAAACACTTAATGACTGGTCTCGAGGGAAACAATTAATTTTGTTTGCTGAGAATCTCAATGTTTCCCGAGGCGAAGCCGAGACAAAGTTGTTGGTCAACGTTCGCGGGTAACAGAGCACTGTTATTCTCTGACGTCATAGACTTTTGCAATGTTGTCCGCTGAGAGATTTTGGCGGGAAACAGTTTCATTGTTATATGTCATGTGACCTCGAAGTAACAAATGAGAGCGCGTGCTGTTGGACAAACATTTCCAGCTACATAACAATAGCAGATGTTGTCTACTTAAATATTTAATGTGAAATGACAGATAGCACTGACCCTGGCATTAATTCAGAAGCCCCTCCTTTTCATTATAATAGACGCTATAAATGAAGTAGCTGTATACAAAGTGTAAAATCTTACGGTTTCATTATTTTGTTTGAAACATTCACAAAAAAAACATTTAATTTCGGAAAAAAAAAGATTTCTAGGATGTGGCCCCTAAGTGGAAATCGTCTACAAGTTTTCTATCAATAGACATTGTCTTTACTATTCTTGCAAATACTCTTAGCCATATGTTTATTATCTGTTCATTTAGGTTTTACCACTTGTGACAGAAGTTGTGAGATGGTTTGATATGAAACCCTTAGAAATCCTTTGGGATAATTACCTTTCTCGTGAGCACACTTTGCTGTGCTACGGTAGCTGTATTGCGTTGAGGTACTCCATTCTGCACGCTGGTCGATTGATGCACTTTCTGGAACAGCCACCACCAAGCTGGAAGGTACGAATTTAAGAGTCGGAACTACTGGAGATTTCGCCTAGCTATCAAACGGAAAAATATATATTTTTCAAATACTTTTCTGTTTTCAGGATCCAGAGAGTTGCGGTCGAGCAGCGCTGACAGTTGTGGCTGAGATTCAGCGGGGACTAAAGAGATGGTTGAGTCAGGTGGGGATGATGAGATGAGAAACTTACCACACTTCTGTGGGAGTAATTCTGCAAACACCTTAGTTCTGTGGAAATGTTTGGTAAAAATCCCTTTCTATTCTGTCAGTCCTAGCGTGAGAAAAAAGCTGACTTTTGCGACGTCATCAATGGTTTCCATTCAGCTAAATGACGTTTGAGGAACGAGCGCAAAAATTCCGTACTGACGATGACTTGTCACTACCTAGTTCTGCAAGTGCACGTAAAATTTACTTGCGTAAACAAAATAGAGGCAATGTATGAAAGGCCACGCGTAAACGTAAAAGTTGAGCGAGGTTTACGCGTGACCATCCATTCATTGTCTCTATTTCATTTACGCGCGCGATAGTGGAAATCCACCTTAAAACAAGAGAACGCCTCAAGGCCTGTTTACATGGAGGTGGGGGACCGCAGAGAGGTGAAGTAACCCTCCTGTCCATATAATCTCTCATTTTAATTTGATCACGTTTACATGATAGGTGGGGTGACCCGTCACATATTACCTCAACTATCTGGGGTCCCCCACCTCCACGTAAACAAGCCCTTTAGACGTTTGACCGTGGTGGTTCCTGGGAACAGGCACCTTAGTGTCCCCCTCCTCAGTCCCCCACTAATTTTACTCTCCGTTATTCGCCCTCTTTCCTCACCAAGGAGCCTGTTTCTAGGCCAGCCAAAGTCAAGGTCCCCATGAACAGGGAAAAATCGGTGAACCTTTTTCTTTTCGTTGTAATTATTGGCAAGACTTTGACCCGTAACTGTACTGTTATATTTGATTCTCCAGGTTCTTGGGATACTTAAAGATCCGTGCTTCGATAAGCTGTCAGTAGTTGCTATGGAAACAATAATGATATCACACATATGTTTTCCTCTTGAGCCAGACGAATACGAACAGGTTTGAAAAATACATGTAACAGGCGAACCCTTCTAGTGATTATTACCAAATTTCTCCCTCTAGTATCGAGGCTTAATCAGTCACAGAGGTCATGAAATTACAGTCAAACCAGGAAAACCGTGAAAACCAGAAATATTTCTGGAGTGTTATTGTCTTGCAAAGGAAAAGCCAATCAGGCTTGAGAAAACTAATCCTCAAGCAAGAACGTCAATTAGTTTGGTTTTGTGGCCAGTTTGCATGTCCTGATCTTTACTGTGATTGGTTATAACACAATAAACATTCCTGAGATATTTCACTTGTTCACAGTTTTCCCGGTCGCACTGTAAGTATATGATCACATAGGAATAATTCGCCCCGATATTTTAACAAATTCTTCCGACTATTTCCACAAGAAACGTAGGAGGTAAGAAAGGAAATTTTTTGCTAAATAACGAGTGTTACACCCCTTGCAAGCAGACACTTGAATGGTCATGGTCCAACCGACACCTCCTATTAAAACGGGCTTTTTGATCCTGTGTGTCCACTTCTGGGAGGTTCGACTGTATTATGAAACTCTAGAGTCGTTTGTGGTTTATGGTTTTGTTTTGTTCACAAAATGGTTATCATTAATAAAAGTGGGCCCCAGTTGAAAACTCAAAAGTTTATATTTCTTTGACTTGCACTTTAGTGAAAAATAAAGGAAATCTTCTTTAAGAGATTTCTCCGACTATAATCAATGGTCGATCGTTTCAGTCAATCCGATTATTACCAATTATCGATTGAGAAATCTCAGCCGATTCCCAACACTATTTAAGACCCCTGTTGTTGGTCCATCCGCGCTTTGGGCCAGCAACTTCCCGCTCTGCAAATCAGCGATTCTTCGTCTGGGGGAAACGGGTACTTCCTTGAGCAAGATGAAGTGCCAGCGTGTCATTTAAGAGCTCTGGTTATCATGAGACAGAGTATTAAGCAAACAAGCTGCAGAGTGCTTTGACATACTTTTTTGAATGCTCTGTATTGGTGGGAAGTGGCTGAATTTAGTTGATATTTCCTGAACCATGCCACTTCTTGACTCCGTAAATACCATTCACTATATCCACCTCAAATTTCATGAGTTAGTATCTTTGAATGATCTCTTTTTATCTTTACAGAAAGTAAAAGAAGAAGAAACAGTTTTAAACAAGATTTTGTTTCTTTATATGCACTCTTATCCCGACACGCCTCTCGGTACGTTGCTCTGTCTTTTCTTCAGCTTCTTTATTATATATTGGAAAAAAATGTTAAAA
Source organism: Porites lutea (assembly GCF_958299795.1). Lineage (NCBI taxonomy): Eukaryota > Metazoa > Cnidaria > Anthozoa > Scleractinia > Poritidae > Porites > Porites lutea. Next base: position 14,748,127 of record NC_133202.1, on the reverse strand, counting down.
ATACCAGCATTTAGAGTAATCACCCACTCAAGTTTATTTGGAATGGCACTGAAGCATTACTAAGCGCGATATAAAGTAATTAACCCTTAAGCCCTAAGAGTGATCAGCATCAAATTTGTCCTTGTAATATCAATGCTTTGTAAAACAGAGTGGTCATGAGAATTACAGACATGATCACACAAGATTAATTTGCTTGATATTTTATCAACTTCTCCCCACTACCTCTGTAGGAAATGAATAGGGGCAACAAATGAGAATTCAAATTTTGCCTTCTCAGGGTTTAAAGTGTTAATACATTAGGATGTTGTATCCGTTGCATTTTAATTTCTAAAGTGCTCGAATGAACACAAAAATGTTGTATATGTAAGATATTTAATCTTATCGCGGAAACGAGTTCCCCCAAAACAGGAAAATCACCTGTCTGCAACTCTCCGAAAAATTCTTTGCAAACGGTAACTTCCTTTTTACTTATTCAGTCTGAATATAACCGCGTTTATTTTCTGTAATTGTGGTCGTTGTTTTGACTTTTCTTAAGAGCAAAGTATAAAAGTTAAATGATGCTTTTTACCACGGTACAAAGATATGCTATAACTAATGATAAAAATCATCATCATAAAAACTATATATAAAAGTACAGCAGGTAAAGGAAAGCTATAGGGGAAAACTGAATTCCCATATAAAAACTGCTCACCAAATAAATACACGTACAATGAAAATTTTTGAATTTGGTCTCCAAACTGTATGAACAGTAAAGCATTGAAATAGTTATTCGCCGCGCTACCGAGGCAGACAAATGCACAGTTAGTTTGAATTGAAGATGCTCATGTCTTGTTAATGATCTCCTTGGTGATTATCATTCAGATTAAATCCAATGTGAATAGACCCTGAATAGGGCAGTTTCTAAAAAAAAAAAACAACAACAAACAAAAAAATTGAATTGTTAATCCCTGAATCTCAATGCGATTTCTTTTGTTTTGCACCCCTCAGCCTCTGAAACATGTCTGAATTTTGATAAAATGGCCAGTTTTTGAAAGTGGAAATGATCCTCGCTTTGAATAAACAACCTTAACGGTTGAAAGAGAACCTGAAAAAAATTCAGGCCAGTTTGTTGATATGTTCAAATTTCAGTGTATGTAGTATTTAACATTATAACTGGGTAAGCTTCTGAAGAAACTGATATACAGCCTTGCGTGGAGAACGAAACACTAAATTTTGGTTTATGAACGGAGTTGAAAAACTACTGTATTGAATGGGCCGGTGTAAGTGGAAGCTTTCCACGGTGGCCAATGTGCTTTATCAAAGCAACCGCCATAGTCGATGGAGCTCCGCTACAGGGCGCGTAAGAAAGTTTCCCCGCTGAATTTTGAAGACTTAATTAATCTGAAAGAGCTGTTGGACATTTTTTATTAGAATAGATGTAATAACAACAAACACATTGCTTCTCTTTTCGCAAATTGCACCTTAGAGTGATTTTACTTAACCCGTGAAATAGGTAGTAGAATACTACTCGCTATTATGCACTAATTCTATTGTCTTCTTTTGTTTATTTGTAGCTATTTTGCACTAGTTGTTATTAACTGTTTCACGGGTCAAGTAAAGTCGCTCTATTAGATTTTTTTCTTATCACATATTGCAATTTCGACTTGACATAACTTTTGCGACATGTTAATCAATAAATGCCCCGAAACTTTAATTGTTTTATTTCACAGGATGAAGTTTTTGGCGAAACATTAAAGTTGGTGTCACAAAAAGTAGTTCAGTTTGATGACTTGCGTCTCTTTTTTTGGCAGGTGCTGTGTTGCAAAAGTGTTCAAGTTTGGAATTCCAATCCCCGTTTATTCCACCTTCCGAGGGTTTCCTAAGGTGTGAAAATTGTTTTAAATTTCCTAGGTTTATTGTTGACTGGCACAAGATAAAGATCCCGTCCATACGTATCCATTTTTGCATGAAAACGGATGTTTTTTTTGTCCAGTTTGGCCTATCGTCTACACGTATCCGGTGGTATCCGTTTTGCTGTACTCTTGTGGTTGGATGAAAACGGAGGGTTTTCAAAACGATTACGTCAATGTGTTGGAAAATATATGGCAAGTAAATGCGGATACTCCCCTCAAACATGGTACTGTCATGTTTTCAGTCTCTAGTGCGTTTTCGTGTGGACGCGGATTTTTTTGAAAACGGGGAGAAAAATTTCCGTGTTCAAACAAAAAGGGATACGTGAGGACGGGGCCCAAGTCTCTTTTCTCATAAATAAAAGGACCAACCGAACAAGTAACAGTGTGAACCGATAAATACTTAAGATGAAGACTTAATATAAGGTAAACAGCTGCTAGTTAGAATCTATTAAAATAAACCTTTTGGTTTATAGTTTTTCAGCAAGAGCATCCACAACCCAGCAACATGCACAACAGGTGAGGAATTTTCAGTGGTATATTTCACCTTATTTCACTTTCGGGATCGTTTGAGAAGATAAAACCAATTAGAGACCTTTCAAATAGTTTGCCTGTGGTAACCCGCGCCCTGTTAAAAATAATGTTGGTTATTCAAACGATCGAATCAGTATGAGATATTGAACATAGTTTCCTTGAAACCAACAATAACAACGGTGTTTGTCTTCTTGTTAGTTATCCTTAAATTAAGAAGTAATTTCGGAGCCACATGCTGTGAGATGCTGATTTCCCTTTTGTGTTTTGGTCTTTTGTTTTGTTTCTTTTCTCTTTGTTTAATTGTAGCCTAGAGGCCATAACCTAGAGCAAAACTTGGTCATTTTATTATGCATGAAAATTCTGGCCTTGACAGTCACCCCCCCCTCCCCCGCCTCTTCTCCCATGTTTTGTCTTTTCAGCAATATTTGTTCGGGGAGGGTGAAGGTAGGAGACACAACGTATTTGCACTACAATTTTTCTTCAATGTTCTTTTGTTTATTTATTTATTTATTTATTTATTTATTTATTTATTAGTTTGCCTTTTTAGTCCCTTTTAATTGTTTCCTTGCTTTGTAGCCATAAACTATATTTGTCACAACCTGTTACCTAAAGGTTCTTAAGTTAATGTTTTAATTCCTTAAAGGAGAATTATTGCCCACTGGGCATAATTCCCTCCCCCCCGCCCCCTCCTGTTTTGAAGATGATCTGTGTACAGACAATATATCATACGTGAATGGTGAATAAGTTTTTGTAAATCCCGATGTGTTGCTTTACAGGCTAGCAAGTTCCTAATCTCTGAGGTCCACTCCGTTCTTGCGAGATTCCTGAAAGAATGTGATGCAGATCAGCTGGTGAGGATATTATCTTATCAAATTCAAACCGCCTTCTCGAAAGCTGAGTAAATACATCAGCGCTCGTAAGAACATGAACGTTGCAGTTGACGAAGATGAGTGGATAGTGATAGATACTATTCATAGCGGTATGTGTACGATAGGGCTTGTATATCGTTTGTTTCATAATAGTCACTTTGCTATCGATCGCGACGTTTACGAACGCATACTACTGACTGGTCTTCATCAGGTGATGGGACTTACCGCCGTGGTTGCTGGTGATTGGTGCATTACGAAACTCATTTAGAATGAGAGTTTTCGTGCTTGTCGAGTCCAAGAAAAATTCCTCTTACTTGTGGTTGTAGTTTGTATTAATCTATCCTTTTTTAAAGAAAATTATAGAACGTTTTAACGTTTAGACACAACTCTTAGATTATTCTTACTTTCCCTTAGTACTGCGTGTTTCTCTACACTTTGCTAAATTAGTTTTTGGCGCGCACATCGTTCATTCCAACGTCTTGGCTAACAGTTAAAAGCTGACGGTAGAGTATTGCTGTATTCACACAGATCATGATATTCCCAGTCTTAGTTCATTACATTGGACAGTTCTTTGAAGATTCCGCCGTGTGTAGGGCGTTGCTGGACGGGTGAGTTGTTTTTAATTCGATGTAGTCTTCTCAGCAGCCGTTGATTCAGATATGTCCAGGATGGCGAAAGCATGAGATTCATGCTTTTAGACATCACGAAGTATTCCTTAGCCCTAATCCTCACCAGAACGCAAGCAATTTGTTTTTTGTCTACATGAAGTCACATGGAAATTAGAGATCACTTTGTCTAAATATGAAGTACCTTAGTTCAGAACGAGGCAAATGATCACGATGGTCAATTAAGGATTTATTACATGGCCGAGAGAGAAGGTTTTTTGGCGGAACCAACACATGAAAACCCGAGCGGGGAAGATGGGCCCATTTTGCCCACTTGCGGTTTCAGTCGTGTGATAATAGGACCATTTCTACGAGGAAAAATGAGACGCGTCTTAAATAAGACGCGAACTTTCCGTCCAAACGGCACATTTCGTCTAAAATTAGACGCGACTTAGCTAAGACGCGTCTTATTTTAGAACAGCCCTTAACACCTGTTCTTAGATAAGACGCGAACGCATAGAACGCATGCGTTACTTTTTGGTGCTCCACGTTGGATTGCCATTGCTACCGGCAACATTCACATGAAAACGAGTCAAGAACAGAAATAAGACGCGAACCATTTATACGAGCTGTTCTCGTCTTAGATAAGACATGCTCGTCTTATTTAAGACGCGTCTTATGTAAGATGCGTCTTATTTTTCCTCGTATAAATGGCCCTATTATAGGGAGTTTAAGCAACAACGTTTTTGAGCGAAAAACGTCAATCGGAAGTGGACTTTTTGCACTCTTCAGTCGTATTTTTGAACAAATTCGTGGGCAAAACGTCTGTTTAAGAGTAAAGACACTGAGCAGTATAAATTTGGTAGCGTCAAGATAAATCAAAAGAGAAAAACGCTTACTTCCGGTTGACGTTCATCGCTCAAAAACGTTGCTGCTTTAACTCCCTAATGACTGGTATTAAGCTCTTCTGTCTCCACCCCAGATATTTCTGAAACGTAAAGGAGCCTTGTGTATTTGTTTCCTTCACTGCAGCTGATAATATCTCTTGTTTACTTTCTTCTTAGTTTGTACATTATTTTATATCGCGTTGAAGAAATGCACATGCAAGGAGATGACGGGTAAGAACTTAACTTCAGTTAACTTTCTTACGACAACAAATTTCAACTGTGTAATTAGAGTGATAAATTGTGCTCACTTACATGAAAGCGACAGAGCAGTGTTTTCCTCTGGTGCTGTTTTTTATGCCAGACAGGGTTTTTCTAACTTTACAGTCTGAAAGAAATTCTGAAGTGTGATCAGTACTTTCCTGTGGTAGTGCTTATTATGCTGTACAAAGGGTTCTACCTTGGATAAAATCTTAAAGTGTGACCTTTCAGATGAAAGCTGCTGGGCAATACTTTCCTGTGGTGTTGTTTATTGTGCGACACAAAGTGATTCTAGCTGCTATCTTTGGATCAAATAGTTCAATTCTACATTCATTCTACATTCATACATTCCATGGTACATTTTTTTTTACACTTCAGAAGCAGGCTTTTAGCCAGGCGGCCGTCCAGCCGTCCAAAGGACGGCCAGTTCTCAGAACTGGGAGATTTTCGACGGCCTGTTTTGGGCGGCCATTTACGAACTTCTGTGCTTAATGTAACAAAACAGTGTCTATAAATTACTAAAACTTACATTTCTTTTTGCTCTCAAGAGTTGTTTTAGTGTTGCTGTCGTATTTTTCTTCTATATTAACACTTTTTTAGCGAGTTTCCTTTCTGTTTTGATCAAATGAATTAAAGTTGAGCGAAGCGATTTCACAGGCAAAGCCGCTGTTCAGTGATATTGACTTACCAAGTCGTCCCCAGGCTACTTTGCCGTCTGCTATAAATAAATACGCACGTTGGTTGGCAATGCAGAAGCTGAGAGGGTCTTTAGCTGTCAAAATCGGATCAAGACGAAATCCAGGATGCTGCCCAACATCACTCAATTGGACAAGCTGATCAGGCTAAGCTACGCCGGGATTCCAGTTGAAGACGTCGACTACGAGGCAGCTAGAGTAATTTTCGACCGCCAACCGCGAAGAATATAAAATCCAAATAACGCACAATTTAGGCCCATAAGCAGTTCGACAGTTTATATTGGTTTATTAAACTGACTTACAGTTGTAATTGAGTAGATTTGTTTTCTTTGAAAAGGTCTTAGGCTTTGCGCTACCAATTGTCTGAATGTAAATAATGACTACACAACACATAAATTAAAGTTCTTTACTGAAAATAATAAAAGATGTTGCATTTCTGAGATTGGGAGACTGGCACTTGTAGACCAGAATGCAGTTCGACCAACAAAGCCACGCATATCTGTTCTTTCGTGTAAATCATGGCTTGACAACTTCAAATTTCAATCACTCTTCATAACAACTGGAGTTCCTGTCCCAAATATAATTCAGTGTTAAACAAGGTAAGTTGAGGAAAGGATAGCTTAGTAAAGCTTTCAAGGAAAAACAGCGGTTTAATAGGTAAATTGAAAGACGTTTACAGCTGTCAGAATTGCGGAAATCACGTCTAAGAGGCTTCAATTTTTCAAAATTTTCTGGGGGAGCATGCCCCCAGACCCCCCTTAGGAGCATGGCGCCGCAGGCGCCATGCTATGTGGGCCTTTGGCCCACATAAAACTTGGACTCCCACTTTCAAAATCCTGGCTAAAAGCCTGTTCAGAAGGTGTTTCTACTTTCATTTTCTTTTGTGGCTGAACATTCACGTTAAAGCAGAAAAGCAGTGCCTTTGTGGAGTATTGTTTCGTTACTGTATTTTCGGTGCTCTTGTCCTAAATTTTGGGTCTATGAATTTAAACCTAAAGTGGTCGTGAACAACACCAATTAAGTCGTTGAGCAGACCTTTCCTGTGGTACTGTGTTGGTGATTTAACGTTGTATGCTTTCTTTCTTTTTGAACCTGATTCCGTGTTTGACTGTCACTTCTACATTTGCAGAGAGGAGCCGTTACATTCATTGGTGCAGTCGTATTTTGATTTCGCCTTGTTGAGCCTCACTGAAGTTATCAGCACCAAGGTCAGGCTTAGGTCACTTGGTACGATGGCCGTTAGTTTAACAGTTACCCTTTTCCGCCCATATTCAGTATTTTAACTGTTTTCATGATGGCGGCCGCGATCAATGTACCTCAGGGTCGCGCTTTCGTTAGAAAGAGGCTTCTGTGCCTTGTAAGCTCAGTTGGGAGAGCGCCGGTCTGCTGAGCCGGAGGACGCGGGTTCAAACCCCTGCCGGACCAACACTCAGAGTCTTTAAATAACTCAGGAGAAAGTGCTGCCTTTGCAATGACATCTGCAAACGGTTAAACTTTCTTACTCTAGTCTTCTCGGATAAGGACGAAAAACCCGTGGGTCCCGTCTCACAGCGCTTTCTCTCATCTGGTTCTTATGGGACGTAAAAGAACCCACCCCACTGTGGTGGTGTCACCAACCTCTCCTGGGCCGGGTGGGTCATAAGTAAGAGTCCCCCTCTGTTGTGTGTCCCGCACCATATGGTGGAGGAAGTGATAAACTAACTTAACAAAGTTTCGCTATTAACTTAAAAGTTGCAGCGCCAGTTGGTACATTTTCATACATTGCCTTCTGCTGTTGTTCCCTTGCTATTTTTGTTCTGTGGTCGTGAACTTTTTGTGCGTTAAAACTATTTTTAAACTCTCCCACAGGAACTAGAGATACAGTTGGTGCGAGAAGTACTTGAAGTGTTTATCAGAGTGTGCATTTTTGTGGATCAACCCACGTTCCTTGGGTTTGTGTTTAGAGCCATCAGTAGCAGACTAGATTACGTGAGTACTGTTTTGCCTGGTTCTCGGCCATATTCCGCCAGTCTACCTGCCAGTATCACCTAGGGTTACAGTACTAGGCACCTTACGATCGTACAGGGGCGACGTCAATAAAAACGTCAATAAAAAGTACACTGAGCATTCTCGCAAACTTTCTTGCGATTCTTCTAATTCACCTTGTTACTTGAATGAAAGCAAATTAGGTTGGAGCTGAAGTGATGATACCGCGTTCAAGTTCAAACAGAGCTAGTAATAGTTCCCGTTCTCAAGTAACCTTAAAGTTGGTCATTTACGGCGTTTTTTGTGCAGGGACGGCAAAGACATTTGCAAAAACGCGTGATGCACTTGGGGAATTATTGTTTTTCGTATTAAACCTGTTGTTTTTTTTACTTTCCCGTTACTGTCGCCGCCGTAGTTTCGTAAGGTCCCTACTATTGCGACATATGAGAACATACGCCGACGGCAACAAAAACATCGCAGGTTGTTATTGTCGGCGCAGAAATTACCAAGATTACATTTTTATTGATCTCACCAGCAGGGGGTTATGAAATCATTATCGCGGGCCTGTTTGACGTCATTTCCATTTCTCACAAGAGCGTTTGTTCGACGTAGCTAGATGACTGAGGTCGCTGTTTTTGTGAGGCGCGTCCTGTAATCTTAAAGGGTGGCTTCGTCAAAAGCGTCCTCCGCGGTTGTTACTCATGAAAGATAGTAACTTCTAAGCTCAGTACGTTGTGCATCATGCCGTGAGTGTGGTCCAAGGGTAGAGTCGAGTCTGGGGCACTTAACGTATTCCCCCCCCCCCCCCCCGAATCTCCATTAAAGCAACAGATAAAAAAGGAACACCGCACCTCCACATGTAGACCGCGAGCAGACTCTCTTTTTCAATAGTCTCTTGGTGTGGAAGAAGGGTCCAATCACCAAATGACGTCATACAAAAGACTGAAAAGGCACTGAACAAACCCACACCACAACTCAGTACCTAACCAACAATAGTTTCCGCAACACCAAGAAACACCCCTTTTCTTAAGGTGATATTACACGAGACGATTCTCAACGACGATGCTTAGCGCAACACACCGTTGCAACATTATTGCGACGTTGTTTCGAGTTGTTCCAACATTGTTCCAACATTGCAACGCTGTGTTGTGCTAAAAATCGTCGTTGCGTATCGTCCCATGTAACATCACCTTTAGACCGTCGAGCGAAACGCGCGAGAGGAGAAAATGGCCATCCCGCGACTTTGCCGTTTGCGTGCCACATCGTATGTGACTGAGTTTTCTCTTTGCCTTATGTGTTAGCTGAGTTTTGTTTGTGATGTTGACAGGAACCTGACCTTGTTCGTTTAATGAGCGAGGAGGAGGGTAGTAACAGATTGAATGATACGCCCGACTTATTGATTTTGTCCAATGATATCCCCGCCAGTCCAGCTGAGGAGCTGGTTATAACAGGAGAAGATGAAGATGATCCAGGTCAGTATATACTGTATTCTCATTGGGGTCATCCACAAGCAGTGCCTGTAATACCAATAAGATATGGGAGACTCAGGCTGAGGCGGCAGGAGCAGGGGGCTCCTGGAAGAGAGTTAGTTCATTGGTGGGTGGGGCGCATAAAGAAATGTACGAAACACCGAAAAGCCCGAGCACGCGATTATGAACAGAAACTGACCTATATAAGAAACCTGTAATGTACAAACCTCTATTTTTTTTTGTACCTGGTATTCATGATTTTTACTGGTCGGGGTCAACACAAGATCCAACACTCCTCACTGTTTGTACTTGTTCTTTTGCCTGTATTGGTGTTTTTGATACATTGTCCTGTTAAATGACTGTACTGGCCCCGGTTGTTCAAACGTTGGATAGCGCTATGCACCCGATTAATCATTTTCCAGCGCGTAAGTATTCGTGAAACTAATTGCACTATCCACTGGATAGAGATTTATCCGGTGGATAGCGTCTATCCAGCCTTTGAACAACCGTGGCCTGGTCTACGAAGTAAGAAGCGAACCCATTGGTTCCTCCAGAAGTCTTGTGTTCGCCATTTGAAACCTGCACTTATTGTATTTATTGGCTGTGAGAAAAACGCTTAAAAAGATGTTCTTAACAAGACTTCTTGTTTACGGGACTACTTCACACAATTAAGCACAATTTTGTTGCATAGAAAATGGTCATTATTGACTAAAAGGCCCGATAAACTTGCTTAAAATTATGTAACAATAGAAAGTGAATACAAGAATCCCACAAAGAAGGCGCGTGAATGGCAATTAGTCAACAAAGCTCATACGATGTGCATCAATGTAAATAGTGAGACCCCAGTGCGGTTTGTCAACTTGATCTCAGTTTTCATGAGAGTGTGACCTTAACTTATAACGCGCGGGAGCTATTCCATATTTCCTTTTCTGTTTTTTTCCTTTTTCTACTGGCATTGAAGTTCCTTGAATCCAGTCCGGCTGTGCTGTAACTAAGGTCGTTCAACAGCAGCCAAACCCTCTTGTTGGGGCAACCAATGGGCAATGCCCAGTGTCCACATTATTGAGGGGTTCGTTTTAAAGAGATAGAAATTGTAGGAAGTTTGGTATCTTTGGCACCAAGAAAACCGTCGGTAACAAGGCGGTGTCCGTATTTTAGAAGTTCGCTAACGAGGGGTTTGAATGTTCTTCTTTAAATGACGACGGGTCAACGACTCGGTTACAGTGTCTCCTTAACTGGATATTAAACTGGCCTAAACTGTTTTGTGTTGTTGTTTTTAGACACCGGCCGTTTAATGCAGGAATCAGTAGCCTTGGACACCTCTCACGAGAGCAGTCGAGGCACTACACGGCTACCCAGTCCAGAGCTAGGCGCCGACGGTGATGGGTTTTCCGACTGGGACAGCTGGGAGGGTGTTAACGAGGTACGCAGCTTTAAATAGAAATTTTCATTCATTTGAAGCATGTGCAGTATTGATGACAGATTTAAGGTGGCTGAACACAGTTTTGGCAGTTTCTGAGTATAGGTCATTTGCCAAATTATGGCAAGTGAAAGGTTGCAGCTCACAAGCTGAAACCTGGCAAGTGAAAAATATACTGATGAAAGATTTTGACTGACAGGTAAAATTTGACGTTTTTGTAGTTTCCATGGCAACATGAACGACTGAATACAACCTTAAAATTTCACTTTTACTCAGTTTACATAAAATTCGCTCATTAGATTTTCTTATAAACTTGCACACAGCTTACTATAATTAAACATTACTATTTGAAACTTATTTGATCAAATTTTAACAGAGGGGTTTTTAGATAAACAATAATATAATTGTACTGTAATTATTAAATGTGTCACAAAATTCGTCAGTTCAACTTCCATTTTAAAGTTCTCATTATTTAAAATACGATAAAAGTTAAAATTCTGCCAAATATCACAAAGTTTTAATGAGCAGATTTTGAGAAATCGTCTTCTGTATACCATTGCTTTTTTCGCCGCCAGGTTTGTTTGTCTAATTTAAAACACACGCGGGCAAAACTGTTTTCAGCCACCTTAACTTGCTAGCGAGGTCTCTCTCAAAACGCAAACTACTGCAACGTAACTACTGCCCACGATTTTATCGCGCGACAACGGTTGGCATCGAGCTGCAACTCCCAAATCACGCGTGTAAACAGTGTAAACAGCGATTTCAGCGTTATTTGCCGGATTGTCAAATCCAAGTTGCCCCAAAGTGAGTGTAGTTTTAGTTTTGTTTAGTTCAGATTAGATTTTTTCATTTAGTGTAACTTCACAGCGACAATCGTATGCAAATGTCAGTTTTCTGTCCTCCATAATTTATTACAAGCAACTGATTAGTATTAGTTAATGTAAAGAGGACACGTGCTGTTGTCCAGTCATTTGCCTCATCACGGTACGTTGTTCACAAAATCGCAGACAGATCGTACTTAACTCTCTGATCCGCAAATACTGCTACCCATGTCGCGCAACAATTAATTCGCCCGTGTAAATGGCCCCTGGCAATCTAACAATTTACCATCGACTAAGCGTCAGGAGAGGAAAAATAGATGGTTTTCAGATTCTTGTGCTTGAGCTTCTGCTTAAACGTGTGTTGTAAAAGCGCCACATAAGCAAAGTTTTCATATCCCTCAGACAAAAGGCGTCGTGGCTTGTTTGAGGTAAATGGTAAAACGAAAAATAAATACCAAGGCTAGAGGCCACACGTGTAAATTATTGTGTTTTTTCTTCTTATCCCAGAATGAAACTGCTCTCATGACGTTGTTCTCGGAGTTTTTGCGCCAGATTAATCAAGTTTACAAGTCAAGGAGTCCCGAAGGTAAGAAATGTTTTAAGTGGAACGGATGTAGGCTTTTAAACCAAAATGGTTTGGACTGGTGTGTAAATTAAAAGCGAATGTAGATTAAGTTTTTCGTTTGACAAGAACAGTTCAGTGTCGTGAGAAAGATTTATTCGTCGTGTTTGTGTTATCGTTTATCACTTGTCTCTCGATAGCCACTTACTTATTGATCGCGGCGTTTCGATCGTGTACTGCTGTTCTTTATCTGGCGATGGTGTCAATTTACTGAGTGGGACTATTAGTACCACCGTGGTTAATAGTGATTGGCGTATCACAAACCTCTCATGGTTGGTGGGTTTGTTCCGGGAAAAACTGATGGTATAATGGTAACTATATTTTAACTTACTTTTTTATCAGGGCATTCCGTTTTTCAAGAGGAACTGCTAAAGTGCGGAGATACTGAACAAAAGGCTATTGCGAAGTAAGTTGAATTAAATTACCGAACCCTTCGTCTGAGCCTTCAACATGAAACAACTGAAATGGTCAATCCTTGGTACTCCTTCCTGAAGCTGACATGAAATTGGCCTGTCACTAAAATTGACTCGGAGGATTCAATACGTTAGCTCATAGCTCGTAGAGGAGACTGGTTATAAAAGGCGGCAAAGATCAAAGAGATCATTTTACGTTTCTGGAAAACTGCCTACCCACCCCTCCCCTAGGCCAACATTAACACTTACCTCTCACTTAGGGCAAAATGTTGGCTTAGTGGAGGGGTAGGTGGGCAGTTTCCCAGAAACATAAAATGATCCCTACTGCTGCAGTTGCTGTTGGAAGCTCCCTGACGGTGCACAATCCTTTGCTTTCTGTTCAAAAATTGTGAATAAATTTATGCGACGTTTTTATTGGTCAAGAAGATCAAAATAAATGCTATCGAACGCTGTGCACCATCAGGTCCACCAAAACATATAACAAAGGAGTCTGATGGGTTTCAAAACCAATCCACTCTATTATCTAAGGTTAGCTGGATAGCGTAGATCGAAATTACTTTTACTCGTTTAGGCCTTAGGCTTGGCGTAAGTCATCAGAGTCTATCGACCCAGCTGGATGAAAACGTTTGGCTCCCAAAAGAGTCTGGCAAAAAGAGGGCCCGGAGAGGTTTAAAAGTAGAAATATTATTAGGAAGTACTTTCCTTTTAACGCAAAGGGTTCCCACAGCATGAAGAGGGCTATTTTGGGGTAATTACGCGGAAGGAAAGCCAAAAGTTTGCTTTTAGTGATTTTGTCCGATTCACCGCGATAATTTGTTTACCCATTTTTTTTGTCGTCTTCATACGTGGCCAAAGACAAACGCAAAGCCCCAATCCTGTTAGAAAGTACTTTTCAACATAACTGGAATATTTGTTAACGTGTTCATGGTTATGTCTTTAAAAAAGGAGAGCACAGGGCTTCTTTGATTTCTAGTCCCTGTGTCTCGTGTTTTACTCATTCTATTATCCTTATACTCCCCTTATTTTTTTCTATCCTTTCAGCATAATGGCGTTCCAAGGGTAACTTCACCGTTTTTCTCCTCAAGTCAGCTAAGTCATCCTCATGACGGATTAAATATAGGTTGTGCTTCCAGGGAAAATTGGTGAAGACAAGTTATATTTACTCTATTTCTATCATCGGACGCAGAACGTTTTGCTTTTAATAATTTATTTTTAAATGTAGCCCGCTTAACACCTTTTCCTAACGATGAAGAAACTTTTAGATCTTGGTATTTTACTCTTGTGTTGAGGAGTTATCAAAAAGATGATGATATTGTGAAAGCGTGTTCTTGTACCTTTTTTCAATCAAACGCCACCAAGCAAATTGGTTAGCTATTGTTGCGGTGGTGTTCCTGGTCCGTCTATTTTATTGCGGGATAAAAAAGACTCATTAAAAGAGACTGATTCATCACTGGTGAGGAGGGAGAATTATATCATGAACATAACACCGTACCAGTTCACTGTGCGAGATTTTATCGTACTACCCGGATTTTGACCCTGCGAGCAGGGAGAAAAGGAGGCTCTGCCTGAATCACGTCAAACCTTCGAAGTCGCCGCAGCCCGAACTTTTGGACTAGTCAATCTTGTATTGTCTTGTCAAACTAGTTTTTTTCGAGTGCGAGCATCCGTCTGTTAATAAACCGATGGTCAAAACTGAGCTCACTGTACCAAGCACACGGCTTTAAGGCCTGGGTTCGAAACTGGAGCTTTATGCAGTGCATGCTCAGCAAAGATCATGCTCGATACAGATGCAGTGATGCAGTTTTACTCACGGCGTTTTCATTTTTTCGCGAAGCAATTTGAAAACCAATTTTGACCCCGCGGGATGGGAATTTTTAACATTTGAATTCTTTTTTAAAAAGTTCCATTGCCCAGGAGGTTGCTGGATGTGCATGGTACTTTTCGTTGGTAAATTTTATCAACAAATCTAAGCAACTGCCGAACAAAAGCGACCAGTGGGCTGCGCGGGAAGCAAAAGGGGCATGTTTAAATACTCCTGTACAGCTATTTAGTTTGAGTCCGGTAAAGGAATGAACTAAGTCTTAAACGCAAATACCTCTTTTAATGCTACTGTTCCTCAACAACAGATTGGAAGGTTCTATTACATTTTTTGACCCTTAAATACTGATTCAAGATCACATGTGATTGAACTAAAAACTAGTCTGATTAATTCTAACAGGTTTGCCTTTGTATTGTAGTCAGTACGACTTTATGCTGTGCCATAGCACTTAAATTTTCCCAGAGTGTGGTAACCGTTCTCGTTATATCGCTTATCACCAGTATCACCAAACCTGAGTTGTTTCACTGGAAGCTTTGTCTTGTCAGTCAGGAAACCGCTGTCTTCACGCCATACTTGGTCATTCGCATCACAGTTACAGCGTTTTCTTGCTGCGCATGAGTTGTTCATCCCGCATGCGCACTTACCACTTCCAGGAGACGCTCCACCCCAATATGTCATCTTAGAAGAATCACGCGACACCCACCATCCGTATGGACTGTTAAACCAGAGACCTGAGTGGTAGCACTCGTACTTGATGAACTGTTCACAGTGTGAAGAGACACTGGTGAGACTGGCCAGCTGAGACAGACTCGCTCCTTTGTAATGAATGTCACGTTTGTAACTGCCTTTATCTTCATATCCTCTCACATTTGTCCTGCTCTCACTGTCGTGACTGATGACTGTCACGCCAACACCCTTCTTATCTGTCATGTCACAGTACACTATGAATGGTGCCAGTCCTCCATCGCCATCTGGGTCAATCTTATAGTATTTGCTGACACTGCTAATGTATTTCTTGATCTCAGAACAGGATCTTCGGAATGGATATCGACAGTTAAATCCATTTCCAAGGTAACCAGTCCTACATTTGCATGAATAGGATCCACGTTCATTGGAACATTTGGCAAGGGGATGACAAGAGTGGGTCTTCCTTTCACATTCATTGAAATCTAATTAAAAGAAGATAAATCAGTAAATTCGAATCCAACGCACACATCGTGTATTTCTAAAAACAGTGTGGAGGGTGGAGGTATTCGATCGGGCCAAAGTTGACTCTATGTTTGCCTCTTCCACGCAGTTAGATACTTGAGAGCGGCGCGAACTACACCCCACACCCTGCACCTTACTCTTCCTTTCTCTTTGCGCCGTTCTCAGTGTTTGAACACCTTGAAGTACAAGCTAACTCTGTTTCCTTATAAGTAAATTAAGTTCAAAGTAAATGACAATATTAGTTCGGCACCTTTACAGTGTAAGTCCTACTCCTTTCTCGTGTGACATTGTTAGAGATGAAGTATAAGCTGTCTTAATATACCATAAGTGTACCATACAGGTCAAGATGCTTTTTTTCGGTGAGTTTTTAGCCAGAACTTTAGAAACGTTCTTACCATCAAACATAAGCAAAATCTGCGACTGGAAACAGTTACAACTGAAAACTCCGAACAAGACGAAAAAAACGCTATGCCATTATAAATTCTTCCTACCTTTCTGGCAGGTGTACTGATGACAGTCACTACAATTCACATCATTCCATTCATAGTTGTATTTCACACCAAGAGCATGCACGCAGTCCTCTTCATTAAAGTTATTTGGCTGATTCTTCGCCCAATTTGAAAAGTTCCCCTCACCGCGATCCGCCCAAGTAAAGTTGCCCTCTGTGGAGATGTCATTCAAGCCCAACCAGGATTTTTCTCCGTTATGAAGACGTTGAATGTAAACGTTTTCCTCATCGTTGGCCACATCAACAAGGACCGAGTTTCCCTGTCGACATTTGGTAACAGCTGTTGTCCAATTGACGCATTTTTCACTCGTCAAATAGCAGAATCCATTGAAATAGCTCCATCCAGGATCACAGATATCTGTGGAGATGTAAAGTTGATAAAATTACTTTGCAGCGTATGGTAGTAGGCTAATACTTTGAGTTGTGTCCAACTTCCTGAGGACTTCATCCATCATAAGAATGGTCACATTTAGTTAAGCAGAGGTCACACCTGACGACTGCGGCTTTTAGCTAATGTCTGTGGGCTAACGCTCTCAGTTATACCCAGACTAACAAAGAAGCATATTCGATAGTCACAACGGTCACGTTTGGTTTAAAGCTTTTAAAACCAGAGGATGATTCATTACTAAGTACATAAGACATCTTTGCACTTAATGTATGTGCCGCTGCACGACGAAAACCGCTACAAATTCAATGATATCTTGCTGCACTGAATTGTTCATAGGTCACTTTTTCACTCTTGATCTACTGACCTGTAAATACCGCATAATTCACTGACACGGGATCATATCTGGTCTCGTACAACTCCTTCACACACACCCTGAACACGGATGCGTTCATGTTCTGCAAGTAAGAATTGGAGCAAGCTATGAAAACTCAATTCATTTCCTTGTGTTGATCTGGGGTACTTACCCTTTACATGGGAAACCGGACATGAGGATTGGAAGTCGAATAGTCTGGGCCATTCCGTTTGACCGGACTCTTCAGAAGACGTGGGCTGTGGTTTGAGGCGAAGCAATTTTTCTTCTCCTTTTACTCCGTTCATATATACTGTTTGGATATAATTTGTGGCGGGTTGTTCTTCCACCACGAGACATTTTATAGTTTTTTGTCTATGCACAAGATTTCCACCCGGTTGGTTTGTGTAAATGGTGAGCAACCCAGCTCGTTAACACATAGGTCACAAGCACATGTTCACAGGCATAAAAACAAACCTTTTCTTAATGAGGTAACACTAGATCAAGTCATTATCCTATCGAAGCAGACATGCATGTGAGACTGAGAGTCGCCTTTTCTTTCCCTTTTGCTCTATACACTATTTTTTGTTACCTCGATCCATGTTGTAATCCCGTTGTGAATTGGTGCGGAGTTTCCTGGAGCTGTGCTGCTGTGATTTGCTGTAAGTAACACCGAGGGTGTTGTCTTGTAAGTTCTTTCAAACTTCACAAACTGTCAATTAAAGCAAACTTGTTTACAGTTATAAGTAAGACCTTAGTTTAATGAATGGGTGTCGCCCAAATAGAGTAATCGAGTAGGCCATTTCCGAGTTCCAAAAAATCTCACTTTCAAAGCGAGGCTAAGTGCGAAGCCATTGATATGAAAATGACTTTTTAATTATGATGCAAATAAAACTCATTTTCACAACAAAGGTTTCGCACTTAGCCTCGTTTTGAAAGTGAGATTTTCTGGAACTCGGAAATGGCCTGTTCAGTTCGGTTGGTTTGATTCAAAGTTGCAATAGGCACGCAATACGTGCGAACGTAAACAAGCCAAGCGACGCAAATGTCTGCCGCGCGCTGTGTCACGACACAGCATTTATCTTCGTTACATACGACCCACAGATAACGTACGGCAAACAAATCGACAATAGAAAACAAACGTTTTGGAAAAACAAGGTACACTGAGTGAAACAAACTATTGAATAATTTAAATTTTCCGCGCACGGTGTGAATGGTTTGGCTTATTGCCAAGTGTTTGACAATGTTTTTGCTCTCAGTCGTGGAGCGCCGAAGATGATGTCACGCAAAATTCCATGTTCTCGTGCATGAGATAATTAAGGGTAACATTGAGTGATGCATAATTTCATTGCATATTTTCGGAAAGGACGTGATTTCTTAAAGTCCTATCGAGCAAAAAGACCTCGTAAAAAGTTGCATTCTTTCACGGTCGCACCGTAAAAGGGACAGACTCCAATATCTTGACGTGCAAACCGCGTTCTATTTTTAAAACCCTTGGGTAAATTAGATTAAGTCGTATTCTCTCATACACGAACCACGAGAGCGGCAAATTGCACAGCTTTCACATGAAACTACGTGACAGTACAACTTACACTAAGGGCCTGATCTCATGAGTGGGGGAAGCAATGCGCATTAACGGTGTTACCCGCTGTCCTGTTTCTCGCTGGTTCATTCGCCGGGCCGCCTGGCAAGCGTGATTACTTGGAAAATTTCCACCCGGGATCCTAGCTAACTGGGCTAGCTCGGTTGTCATATAATCGCAAAGTTGATTTTTGTTGCGTTTAACTAAGGTGCCGGGATCTCTGCAAAAGGAGGCAGCCCAGCTCATGTAATCAGGCCCTTCGTTCTATAGCCAGATTATACGCCCTCCCCTAGACCTCACCGATTTTTCAAAGCCCCCGAGCACACACAAAAACTCTCAGCCCCCACCCCCCTCAACATCTTCGTACCCTCTTCTCTATATTAAATGAACTTTTGGCCTTATCCATGTTCTCTCCGTACAAATATTATCAAAAATAAGCGAAAAACAATCCTAAATAGAAAGCCTAACAACATTTAAAATAAATACAAGTATGGTTTGGACTATTGATAAGACTTTTCACAACCACAACTTCATTTCAACACACTCTAACTACACTATCCCTTCATAGCCACATTAGCAATTCCTTAACCACCTCACTGCAACACAAAATCACTTTTGCCTCCCAAAGTAATTATTTTTTATTACTTCATATTAAGTTCTACGAGAAACAAGATTCACTGATTAACAAATACAGGCACTATCCTACCGATTCACGTCCAGTATAACTCCACGCCTTTCACTTCACGCATCTCAACCAACCCCTAAAATATACAACGCTACTGCACTACTCACACATCACTAATACACATAAAAAACTTCACGCATGCCCAGTACGTCAACGCCCAAATATACGCTCCCACAGCGTCTTCTTTTTCTTTGCGGTCAAAGTAATCTTATTCCTTACTAACCTGGCAGTAAGCGTTGTTCTTTTCATCTTTTGGTGGCTTTGTGTTCGGAAATCCAACAGAGTTGTGCTCGGTAAAGAACGGTTTGTTTAACTGGACAAATGCCAACCAGCTCTGTAAGAAAATTATAATAAAGAAAAAACAACAGGAACAGGTTTAGAGTGTCACCTTTCTTGTGTTGCATGAACTGTGTAATATAATTATTAGGAATAAAGTAAATCAAACTTGGCACTAGTTTTTTCTCTTTGTATTTCGAATTCTGATAAGCTGCTTATACGTTATTTCCGTTTTCGTAAGGCGATGTTGCACAAAATATGTTAGGACAATGTCACAATCTGAAACAAATATTGCCACGCAGTGTTGCGCAAAAAATCGTCGTTGCGAATCATCCCGTGCTCGCTCGTCATTGGCTTAACACTGTTTGTGTGTGTTCAGAATTCCTTTGTTTTTCAACCAGCAAGACATTTTAAAAGGCACATTTTTTATAAGGCTCAGGGATAAAAAAAATGAAAATTTCCTCAGTTTTGCTTTTTCGATATACTTATGCTATCTGCACTTTAATATTGCCTTCCTCCAAATTATCGCGAATCTCTGTTTTATTCCAAAATCCATTTTATGCTCTACAGCCATTAGCCAAACCACCATGGGTCCATAAGATACGTCTGTATATAGTTGGGATAAAAAGAGTACGTACCACGTTAATGTCTTCATGTTTCCCGTCAAAGTTTTGCATTTCACGGAGACAGACTTTAAATGAGTCCTTATTTGGATCTTCTGTCCATATTAGGGATGCATCATACTCCTTTCCAGTTCTTCCTTCTTCAGTTTTTCCGCGGTCACGAGAACAACAGGCGTCTCTTTAAACTTGTTCTGCGTGAGTTTAAGGACGCCAAGTGATTAGAAATGTGCCGCCTTAAAATACACACGCTGCTTTTTTATGCTTTCATTTAATTAAGTGAAGTTAACAACACCAAACGACTCTGTTCGTAGCTCATTAAAACGAAGAATCAAACTCGTAATCAGTGTCAGTTGCCTTCGATCCTCGGCAATAGGTCGTGGTTCTCAAGTTAACGCTTACTTAAGCCTCCTTGCATATTAGTTCTTTCACCGTTGGGCAAAAGAACACAGTCACCGTTAGAACTATACTATTAGACTAGCGCAAGCATTTGACGTAATTCAGAGATCAAATAACTCTTTTAGACAAGCTTTGTAAGCTAGATTCGCTAATTGTAGTATAGTAAAAGTATTGATTCTCGCGAAGCGAGCGGCCGAAGGCCAGGAGCGAAGCGAGTTTATAATCCCGTCGCGCTCAAAGCGCGTGTACCGTTTACAATTTTCATTACATTCACGTCCCCAGAACCATTCAAGTAAAATGTGATATATATGTACAGCATGTAGCAACCTTATACATCAACACAGCTGGGTCTTTTAAGTCAAACATAACGAAAAATTATTTCTGGCCTGATCCTATAAATATTATTTCGGATCTCCTCAGACTATTAGTGTGTGACATGGTTGCCAAGCCAGGAAACTTCATTCTTTTCCCTCTGAGGGACAATTTAACAAATCAGGGAATTTCAGTATGAGTCAGGGCGATTTTAACTCTTTGAAATGAGTCAGAAGGAGGTGACATTCACAGAAGTTAATTATATTCCATGGACAGAATATTGTGTAAAGAAATTAAACAGATATAGCGTTTCCTATGAGATCAATCCATGCGGCACTTTACATTCATGGCAAATTCATATCATAAATAGGCGGAGAGGATGGCTGTGAGGGGAGTTTGCAAGTCATTATCCAGACAAGTTGTCCAGTCATCTGGTCAGGGGAACTGTACATGTGACTGTCAGTCTGGGAATTTCGCCGAAAACTATGACTCTGGCAACCATGTGGCCTGCGTAGCAGGCGCTTGGAAGTAATGGGCGCAAGAAAGAACGGTCGCGCAACAAACCCATGCATTGTCGAGGATTGAGAAACTGTTCACATTCAACATGACTTGTACGGGGACATTTCATACTAATTCGCTTTTGCATGCATGTACACGAATAACTATGAGCTACTATGAACACTTGCATAAATGATTTGGTACCTTTTACAGGGATTCAGTGCCAATGAAGGCCTGCATATTCAAAAATTATAAGGCATGATCACTGTCATTATTCGCATGAACTGCATCCTTAATGACAGTGCTACATGTAATTTCTATTTCAGTGATTGTGTTTGTACCTTACTGTTACAAACAATAGTTGTCAAAGTGTGCCGTAGGTCTCTTAACAATAAATATTTGTTTTCTCCAATTACCAGCATTTACTTATTGTTTTCACTGTAGCATTACCTCCTACAATTTCATCCACTCGCTACTACTGACACACTTCACAGATAATTATTACACTTAATATTAGAGACGGCATGGTTAGCTTTTATTAAGCAAATGCAACTGCATATAGCGTGCAGTTATCCACCATCACACACATTTCCTTTTGACTATAATTACACATGCAGGAGGGTCAAATGAGGAAAACAAGGGACCTGTACAACATTGGCTACGCTTCTTTAACAACAGCAACCCCATTTAAATCCCAGAAGATCCTTTTTAAAGCCAGAGAACTGGGTTCAAATTTACTCCAACCAAAAGGAGATTAAGTACATCTCACCTTCCTATATTTGAGCCAGTGCTGAAACCCACCCTCCCCAGTAACACTATTTACGCCATTTCTCTCCCGCCTTCCCATCCCTGACATTTTTTGGCCTCCCCCGAGAGATTCTGCGAAACACGTATTTCTAGTTTAATAATTTATCTGCCCTCCTACCTTGGGGAAAGCTACGTGTGCACATTTTGTCCCAGACCACCATTTCTGCATTTTAATAGTTCCAGTCATTCCCTCGGGTGGTGCTCCTTGGTAAGCCAGCCAATCAACAGTCGCGAAGGGATTAAGGCTCTCGCCGCTGTTCCTTCCTGTCTGCATGACGCAAATTGTAAAATTTTGAGTGTTAACCCCTTCAGTCCATGACGTTACAGCATCGTGAACGGTGACGGAGTCATTCAATTTCATATGATTGACAGAAACTTGAACATGAACTTGTTTATCCGGGTAGAAGCGGTAGCGCGGAAGATCCACTGTCTTGCAGGTTGAATCTGTCCATTTTGAGACTCGAAGGAGGTCCACACTGCCACGAACTACTGGGAAACCTGTTAAAAAGAAAAGCAATTTACAAGAGCTCGTGCAGTAGCTCTAGCCCAGATAACCAAAGTCTCACCTTCTAATAATTATACTTAGTTTTCGTTTTTGTTTGTTTCAGTGTTTGCAACACGTCTCTGTCTTTTCTCTTTTCTCCAGAGACGCGCTCGCTATTTTTCAAGAACAGAAGTCAGTTAAAACATTTAAGTGAGACAGCGCACTCTCGTATTCACTCACCCCAGCACAACGAGGCCTCTACGGAGAATTCTTCGTTGTAGGTTGTCTCTTACTAACCTTCACAGCTTCCCAGGTGATACACAAGGTTATTGTCCAGCCCCTTGCAGTAGCTCAGCTCGTGCCAGCATTTGTTGTCGTATGTTGTTCCGTTCGCAGTGCACACTGGGTCTTGATAGGTGGGACAGTCTTCCAAACACACACAGCGTGTTTCATGAGCACTATATGCGTTGCAGACTCCGAACGATGGACAGTGGACGTTAAGGCAAGGATGAAGGTCTGAAAAACAAACCGAAAAAAAAAAATTATGTTGCGATGTAAAAGCGTACGTTTGTGATCCCTTTTTGGACCACAGAAACTTATTCTGAGTGCCTAAATAATTGCCTCTTTACAAGAAAATATATGCATTCTGAATGGACTTGTTCGTTCAGATCATTCAAAAGATCGATGGTTCGAATCTACATCGTATTCGGTCATTACCTGACAGCCTCCCACTGTCTGAGAAGCAAGGAATTCAAAACATATTTCTTGGCATTAAAAGTAACAACGTATCATCTTCTTTTGGTCATTCTTTTGAATATATCTTTCTTTGTCTGAGGAGTTTGTACAACGTGTAACACTCACCTCCAGTGACAACATAACTGACCGTCAGAGGGTCGTGTTTTTGGCCCATCCCACTCAGGTCTCTGACACATATCGTCATGGATTTTACGCCAACTTCCTGAAAGAGAACGGAAGTCTTGAAGACAAGGTAATTTTGCACTGCATACGTTTCCTCTAGACTTTAGAATTGATCTTACATTATAAATTTGGAAAAGGTGTCCCGAAAATGATCTAATAGACGCCCTCTCTCAAATAAACGTCGCTAGTTTAATTAACGCCCCTCCTGCGCTTTCAAGTTTGTATTAAACGCCCCCAACTATCAGACGCCACCCCCCCTCCCACCACTTCCCAAAATTATTTCTTCAAAATATTGGGAAACAGTGCAAAAGCGCTCATTCTATTTATTCAGTTTCTTACTTCATTTACCTTTTTCGTTTGCTTTTTTCCTCGCTTTATTTATTCCGTTTCGTGCATCATTTTGATGTAAACAGCTTTAGCTTTCTGCTATTTACAAACTAAGGTGATGTATTTGCCGAAAGCATATTAGGTTCGTGTAGTTTTTATAGTTGTGAGAATAAACGTCTCTCTCTTTTTAAACGCCTCCTTTCTATTAATCGCCCAGCTGCTTGGGCTCCTAAAACTGATTAAGACTAATTCTTTGGGGGTCTATTACATCATTTACGTTACAGGCTACTATACCTTCACCCACGCGATGACAATATTGTTCTTTGGAATGACGTTCGTTTTACGGTCGTAATTGTGATGAACAGAAACCAGGACGACAGGTGACGCGTAGAAGGTGGTGTTGAAAGGAACAGTCTGTAATAACAGTGAGTGAAATATGAACACTTCATGTGGTGCTAATTCCTTTTTGTGTTGAAACTGCCCGAACAGAAGAAATATGATTCAGACAGTACACTAAAAATTTAGAATATCTGTTTCAGCCCCAAAATGCTAACTCTGCCCTGCAGGCCAAAGTCTGATTCCGCCTCTCCTGGAGCCATTTGAGCACAATTTAAGCCTATTCCAACCCACACTGTGACGTATTTCAGCCACGTAGGGTCCAAATAATCCCTGGGTAATTGGACTGTGTTGATTAAGGGAGCCAAATTAGACCCATAAAATAGGACTGTATTTTGCTCACCGAAACGGCCTCATTTTTAAGGCAAAAACATTTCTTTCTGTCATTTCTGATTTACAGTGTAAACCTTGCACAAAGTTTCCTTGGAAAGCTACATTGACTGTAATTTGTTGCTATTTTTGATGTTCGAACTGCAGGATGTACACTTCATTTTGATTTCACAATTTAACCTGGAAATACTGGTTCGAAACTCAACAAGATGACTTCTTTATCTGGAGATAACCAACTGTTAAGTTATAAAAGTGAAAAGTGAAATACTTGGCAGAATCCATAGTTGTCATATGCTTTCGGTTTGCCAATGTTGAGAAAAGTAACTTCTCCTGTCATCGTTAAATTCAAATTGAAACCATTACCCAAAAAGGCGAACCAGTCCTGAGAGGAAAAAAAGAAAACGTGATGATATAAAAGGCAAGAGACTGCAATCTCCAATTTCTTGTAACTAGCATTTTAAGCTGAAGTGTAACAACTATATTTCTCCTTTGTGAATGTCTATATGGGTGTTTGCATTTTGGATTTCTAAAACACCAATATAACATTACGAATTGGCGATAATGCCGACGAAGAAATTTAGAAGATGATGATGAAGAGGATGACATATGACGTTGATATGTTGACAGTGAGCCGATGATAGTGGTGAGGCTAAGAACGATGATGATAGTGATTGCTTTGATAATGAGGTGGAATGATTGGAACTCTGATTGATGTCTCGATATCTTACGTATACACACCTACCAGAATTGTATCTTCGTGTCTTCCATCAAATGGCGAGAATTCTCTTATGCACACCTCAAAACCTCTGGAACTGACGTTCTCCAACCATACATACACTGCGTCACTGGGTTTTGTAGCTCGAGTGTATTTCGCCGAGACAAACACAAAGGGTCTGGCAGCGAAGCTCTGGAATATTTGCAAATCGTCGTTATTCAGGTTATTATTAGTAGTATAGGAGAGATGTTTTAGGCCTCTTTTTTGGGCAGGAATCTCAATAACTTGGGCAGGAATAAATTAACTAGGTGACGTCATAGGCTATTGTCTTGATCTCATGAATAAAATGCGGTGGATTCTCATTAACTTGCGGTGGAATCTCATTAAGTATATCCAGTTTGACGGGTTTATCAATGATGTCATGTTCTATTTTTAGATGGATAATGTCATGGTTGGTATAACCGGTTTGACAGGTTTTAGTTATTTTCGGAAGATGATGTCATATGTATTCCGGGGTACTATGATGTCATAGTTATTTTGATTGGTTGACCGGAATTTGAAAGACGCTCATTGGCTGTCTCGTTTGACGAAGCATTCTAAACTTGTCTGTGACTTAAAATCACGGAGGCGTAATGTAATTATGCAAGTCCTATTTCCTGCTGCTGTGATTGTCCTAGTTCCGGTTCACTGACTTTTGGCGGGCAAATCGTGCACATTAATGAGGGCAAAATTTAGCACGAAATACAATGTTTTACTTACCCCTCTCCCTTTTCAATTTTATCTCTCTCCTCAATCCCTTCTCCACAATTTTATTATTTTCCCTCCTCAATGTTTTTATTCTCTCCTCCACAATTTTTATTATTTTCCCTCCTCCTCCTCATTTTTATTGTTTTCCTTCCTCCTCCTCCTCCTCCTCCTCCTCCTCCTCATTTTTATTGTTTTCCCTCCTCCTCCTCCTCCTCCTCCTCCTCATTTTCTCCTCCTCCTCCTCCTCCTCCTCCTCCTCCACCACCACCTCCTCATTTTTATCGTTTTTCCTCGAAAAGGCCAAGAGGCTAAAATCAGGCCTATATGGCCAAACTCAAATGTGATGGTCTGATTTTAGCCTTTTGGCCTTTTCGTGGAAAAACGATAAAAATGAGGAGGTGGAGGAGGAGGAGGAGGAGGAGGAGGAGGAGAAGGGAAAACAATAAAAATGAGGAGGAGGAGGAGGGAAAACAATAAAAATGAGGAGGAGGAGGAGGAGGGTAAACAATAAAAATGAGGAGGAGGAGGGAAAATAATAAAAATTGTGGAGGAGAGAATAAAAACATTGAGGAGGGAAAATAATAAAATTGTGGAGAAGGGATTGAGGAGAGAGATAAAATTGAAAAGGGAGAGGGGTAAGTAAAACATTGTATTTCGTGCTAAAAAGAGCTAGTTTGTCTTTGCTTCATTAATATGCACGATTTGCCCGCCAAAAGTCAGTGAACCGGAACTAGGACAATCACAGCAGCAGGAAATAGGACTTGCATAATTACATTACGCCTCCGTGATTTTAAGTCACAGACAAGTTTAGAATGCTTCGTCAAACGAGACAGCCAATGAGCGTCTTTCAAATTCCGGTCAACCAGTCAAAACAACTATGACATCATAGTACCCCGGAATACATATGACATCATCTTCCGAAAATAACTAAAACCTGTCAAACCGGTTATACCAACCATGACATTATCCATCTAAAAATAGAACATGACATCATTGATAAACCCGTCAAACTGGATATACTTAATGAGATTCCACCGCAAGTTAATGAGAATCCATCGCATTTTATTCATGAGATCAAGACAATAGCCTATGACGTCACCTAGTTAATTTATTCCTGCCCAAGTTATTGAGATTCCTGCCCAAAAAAGAGGCCTAAAACATCCCTCCTATACTACTATTATTACCATGGAGACAAAATCATAAGACAAGCTTTTGACGTTGGAGAAGAAATCAAATCGCAGTGGAATTGGTAAAAAGAATAAACGAGTGAATAAAGGAAAACATGAATTAATATTTGTAGCGGGAGCTACTGGGAAAAGCGGCAGAGGCAATTTCCACGACCTAGCTATTATTCTCTGGTTGAATAGCATCGGCCAGGACTAAAGAGGCCAATTCGTAATATCGCTGCTGATTAAGTTGCACCTAATGTGCCTTGCTCTCCCGTGTTATTTGATTTTCTTTAGTACACACACTGTGCGTACTGATCTGACTCTGCGCTAGACCTTTTCATCGACTTTAAATCTCGGACCGTTCATCTCAAGTACACAAACTGCTCCACAACCTCCAGTGCGTCATTGTAACACTTGTCTTTTCAGGCTGATGGTAAGGCTCAAGTTTCTGCAAGCTTTGCATAAGTCAATCAAGCAAAGTTTCAAGTTGGTTTCAGAAATTTGAAGCTTTTACATTGACATCAACGAAAAGGGTGTTATGGATAGGGAACAGCTAGCGCACTTTTTTTTGCTTTAGCCAAGCCTCACATTACAGTTTGTGGTAACTGATACGATGTGGTCGAATTGATAACATCTTTTTTTTCATGGAAGAAATACCTTATGATACTAAGCACCTTTTTAGTATAGACAACCAATCTTTGAACGAATTTGTGAGAGACCATTTCTGCTTACCAGTCTAAAAGCCTTACAAAGATCAAATATCTCTACACTTGGGAAGTTCAAGATGTCTACTATTTACCTTGCAGATTGAAATTTACACTGGGTTCTGGTAAATTAGTTAAAGGAGGCCAAGCAGCATGTCTCGAGATGAAGTTTGCTGACTACTGTTTGAGAAGATTTCCTGCTTTGGAGAGCGCCTGTATGCCTCGAAAGTAGCACTTCTGGCTTTCAGAACGGGATAAATTTTGCTACTCTTGGCTTTAAACTAGTCGCTTTTTAAGCGCTCTTCTTCCGAAGGTGCTATAGACAGTATCGTGAATGGTATCAGAATTGAAAACTAATTCTGTGTAGAGAAGGTATCAGCCCGACGGCTAGACAAAGCCAGCATTGTCAAGAAATCACCAAGAAGTCATTTATCTTTTAATTCTATTCGATATCTTAAAACTTGGTGATGTCATTG
Organism: Porites lutea; assembly: GCF_958299795.1. NCBI lineage: Eukaryota > Metazoa > Cnidaria > Anthozoa > Scleractinia > Poritidae > Porites > Porites lutea. Next base: position 14,719,962 of record NC_133202.1, on the reverse strand, counting down.
CTTTGAATACCATCGTATCTGGTTCTTTTGGTCAAATCTGAGAACGAGACCGAGAGTGAAGCGGAATCGTCTGGCAACTGGTCAGGTGAGAGCAGTGCCAGTGTGTCGATTGGTGGCGTTCACGTACACTGTGGATGGCCTGAATGTAGCATTTCGAAACGCAAAGGCCAGAAAAAGAATAGGGCCTTTAACAGTTGCTGTCAAATTTTCGTTAAACTGTTAATCTTGCCGGTTCCCAACGGCCCTGGCAGGTAGTAGGAGTGGTGGCAACTCGAAGTATGAGTTAATGAATAAAAAAGGATAAAGATGTAAGGACTTGATAGATGGACACACATTGGTCAGAGGACACAGAAATCATGTTAAGACAGACGGAGGACCGAATCGGATCGATGATTACATGAAGTACGGTAACACAAAAAATAAGTGCTGCCTCAGCTGGGAAATAATAAAAAAAAGAAACTACGATCACTTATTTTCCCTCTTATTTTAGCTTTGGTGTCAAACCTGCTTAAACGTTACTTTTTGACACTTGGTTTCTGTTGTCCATATTTCGCCAAATGTTACGCTACCATATTTCACTTGTGGGTGATCTTGAAGAGCCATCCAGTTTATGATCCCAGTTCCATTTGAGCCAGCACCTGCCTCACGTGCGCATGCTTCAAATCCACGTGTGCTGACAGAATGAACCCACAATGCAGCAGGTGAGTGGCCACGTGAAAAATTTTCACCGTGGCTTAATGACACGTGCACACGGACCTCAAAGCAAAATTAAACCAGGATATTAGTAATACGTGAAGTGAAAGATGAGGTGATTCCAGATAGAGAAACAAACTGGCTCCAATTTCCTTCTGGTTTGGATGATGCAATCCAATATTTTTGTCACAATTTTAAGAGGAACCATATAAAAAATCACGCTTAATTTTCTCGCTCGCTTTATTCTTTAATATTTTTAATATTAAAGAATAAATATTAAATATTACTAGTACACTCACCTTTCCTGATCCGCTGAATGTTTCTGGGAAACGAATTTTTGTGCAGCGGGGTAGACGACAGTATGAAGGTAGTGAACAGGCACTGCTGCAGCTCCAGTCTTGAAAACTATCTGACATGTTGAACTTGCCAGTTTGAAAAGAAGCCACTTGACCTAGGACAAACTGAAACAAACCAGACTGCAGAAAATCTGCTACATGACTTTGAGTTTCTGGAATTCTGTAGCTTCTTTGATACTTTCATGCTGTGACATACGTGAATCCTATGACGTTTGGTGTGAATTCTACGCTGGTTTTTTGATGGAATTTCGGAGAAGTATTACTCTTTGGTTATGGAATGTGTGTTTGTGATGTTTTAGCTGTGGAATGTTTCAGCTGTTCCGTGAGAAATCTGTGACAAGTGTTAGGTTTTTTCAATTGATTATGGCTAGTTTTCGGGGGCTTTCATTTCGTTAATAAATGGAAAACATCGTTTCCATACGCTTATAGGTCTTTTTGTTAACCATAAACCCTCTCAAAATGTTTAGAAAAAATTATAAAACAATCCCGCATAGTATGGTGAGTATGAGTATCCGAACATTTAAGGACTTACTGATTGGTGACTGAGCAATAGTGGGAAAACGTGGCAGTTAAGTGGAGCATTTTAGTGGGGAAACAAAAGCATTATGTACAAAACCCTGTTGTTGATGTGGAATGGGTGAATTTTATGACGTTTTTACTGCCATAATGAGTGACTTACTTTCATTTGCCATTTGTTCAAGCAATGTGTATATTTAAAAAAATCTTGATGTGAATCACAGACGTTAAGCGAATATCACGCACATCTGCAGTTTAGACATGAGTCACGGAACGTGAAGAAGAGATGTCCCGATTTTTTGGTGTTAAAACATAACCCATGAATAATAGTTTCGTTTAATTTAAAATTACTCTACAACAAAACCTCAACTACAAGGATGTCTGTGGCTTTCGATAGCCAGAACAGAAACGGACTGCAACCTGAAAAAATTGAGACAAGGTTTTTAAGTTAAGCTCCATCCGGTATTGCCTAAAAATGACGAAAAATTGATCGTGCTTTGTTTTCTTATTGAATGGAATTCTATGATACTTTTCTCTTAGAGTTCCAACAGAAGGTGACTGAGAATACTTAGTTATAACATTAGCTTAGTTTTAACCAAAAACTGTGGAACTCATCATGCCGATAGTTCCCTTTTGCGGGGCTTTCGATTCGGACAAAAGTTCAAATGTAGCTGAGAAGCGTGTTGTATGTCCGTGTCTGGGCGTGATTGGTTTGTTCGCAATATAGCGCCCGATTACGACTTTAGTGCTGACCAGTTTTGAGTTATAGAGAACGAGCTCTTGAGCTTCATAACCAGTTTCTCAGAAGTAGCTTATCAACTCAGTGAGACACGTAATCACACTTTGTGTGAGTAGATTTTTGGGGTTGTGTTTTTTACTGAGAAAGTTGAAGTTTATCAGCTCTCGTTTTGTTTCAGGCAAAGCGTTCTTAAATTTTTCTCTTTTCCAAAATAAAGACCAGATTCTAGTCTTAGTTAGGGAAAGTCAGATCGATCTCTAGTTTTCAGACTCAGCGAAAACTTTGAATGTGTTAACTAGAATAGTCTCTTCTCAGCGAGGGAGAGATAATTAACCAAATCCAAAAAACTTCATCGATGTAATTCTGCCAAGATCTAGAAAGCCGACAAAGTCGGCACACTCTGCTACTTAGTATTGCTGTTATCGATTTTTTAAAGACTTTTGAAATAAGGTTGCTTATCTGCGAGGAGAAATCGTTGGTTGAAACATTTGATATTAAACAAATCGTCTTTGGTGGATTTTCAAACGAAGAATAACGGAATATTTCGCAGTTTTTTTGTTCGGAATGACTGGCGTACGAGGGACAAAATTGGTCTGACGTTCAGCTGAAAACAAGAATTTCGAACTTACGCATCTTGGGTGGCTCACTAAGGACAGCAACAACACAGGAATTATCTTCAATAACATGATTACTTCGTCGACAAAGGGTCCAGGCCTAGAGGAAAGAAGAAATGTTCTAAATCATGTTTCTATTAAACCACTAAGTAAAAGAAAACGCGGCCGGTAAATCGCATCATGTTTAAATTTCATTATGATAAAAAGATTAATCAATGTCGCTTCCTTAGATTTGAATTCAAAAAGAGCAAACTTAATGCTACGTATTTTAAGCGAAATGTACTTCAGTATCCTGAGGAAAAGACCTATGGTCTACAGTAGCGCGAAATTGTTCAAATTATTGAAATCCTCCGCATTTATAGCTGCCGTAATTATCACTGTCTCGCTGCTGAGTAAATTGTGAAAAAACTATGAAGGTGAATCGAAAGCGTAGCGAGTGTTCTGTTCATGCTTGTGATTAATTGATGTAAAGTTATATATTTTCTTTGTTTTAGTTTCTTCAAAACGCGTGATACATTATTTTTACTTACCGACTCTTCGTTCGTCGTGTATAAATCTGGACCAGCTCAAACACTTATGGTCAAAGCAAAACCGTACTCTCAACTCACTATACAGTTTTGGTGTGAGCTCAGTTCTACTGTTAAAGGAAATCGTTACTGGCGTGTAAAGCATTGATACGCCAGCTGATACGCTTACATTTGTTAACTTTTCGAACATGAAAATCTAGTCCCTGAACGAGTTTATTTAATATTTCCTTCTTTGTTAATCTAAGTTCACACCAGCCCGCTCAAGTCTGTTAATGGATACAAACTTGCTATTTAATAATCCGTTTATGACCCTCTACATAGTCTACGATTTCACCGAACGTTGTGGACGCAACCACAGGCATCCCAAACTCGTTCTGAGTTCGTTCTAAATTTGAATTTTATGAGAATATATGGGAACAAACAAAACGTGACCTAAGTTCTGCCTTTTAAAAAGGATAGAAATAGAATTGACTTACCTTACATTTGTGTTGTGCCTTTTACTGTCTGTTCGCTTTTGGGGCTACTGTATTTCGAAGCCGTTTTGGGAAGGTTTAGATTTCGAGTTGTACTTACGTACGATAAGAAAACTGGAACTCACCTTCTAAACGGCTTCGAAATGGCTCAAGATTTACACGCGGTACAAAATATAAAACAAACTTGAGGTAAGTCAATTTATGTCCAATCTTTCAAAAGCCAGGATTTTGGACGTGTTTTGTTCATTCCAAAACATGTGCTCATAAAATTCAAATCGCAGAATAACTCTCATAAAATTTGGGCTGTCTGTGACGGAAGCCGTAAAGGTCAACACAAAAGTTAATTTGCTTTTAAAAGCTTAAAAGCCCTCGTGTGGACGTTGCCCAAAATTTATTCTTTTTTGTGACATTGGCTTCATTTACTTCCTTGTTTCATCACCAGAGACCTTAGAGTTCCTTGTTTCGCTTTTTACGACAGTAGTTCAGTTACTTCCTCATTTACCCTTGACAGGTCTAGGTTTTGTGAGTGCTTAAATTGCTGTTAATTAACACTCACGAGGAAAGAAAAGTCTTAATTCGATCATTGAAAGTTACTTTATGTTTCCTGACCCTTTTTTCCTCTGGAATAATGACCGGTCCGGTTGTACTTAGAACAGTCAAGTGTACTTGTCTTCCTAATGTCCTGGCTGTAGTATGTAGATTTTGAGCCTTTAGATTTGACTGCGAGTACGGCAAGATCGAATATGAGTACAACATTAATTTTCAAGCCATTTTCTCAAAACTGCTCACTCTTTTCTATTACTGATCATGGCAGCTTATAAAAAGTCATTCTTAAATAAGGGATACTATTGTGTGACAAAAAGCTGCATTAGTGACCATGGAGAAGATGAGTTATGTCAAATCTTAAGCCAGCTTCCTCCGCAGGAAACTCTTTGACCTCCTACTTTAGAAAAAAAGGGTTGAGTTAAAAAACAAGGGGAGAGAGACGCTCGCAGGTGGGGCTAGTTGTTAGGTACTCTAATAATAAAGCTCTTATTCTTTTCTTTCTTTGCTCGGTGTGTCAACCGTCATATGAAATGCAAATTTTTCTCCTTTTACCTCTGAGGGTCAATTTTTTATTTACATTCGAGAGATTGTGTGGTTTATTTTCTTTCGCGTCGTAGTATACCGTGAAATCCAGTTTGTCTAGTAAAGCGTCGCTCATAGGCTATAAACACGCTGATAAATAATATTGTGGTTTGAATCCTTCCCGAACATAACTCCCTTCTATTTTAGCTTTGATCCAAATATGATAGTACTTTTTCTACTTTTAACGGTGAAGTAAGAACTCTGATGTGCTTGTGCTTGCGCCTTCGTCTATAATCAAAGTTAAGCGGGTCTACAAGGTGTTTCAAAAGTTTTGCGCAAAGCATTTAATGCTTCTTTAGGCAAATTCAAACTTATTCAGGTAAGAAATTTATCTAAATAACCGTTCAAAGCAATTTCAAACTAAAATTTGAAGAAATTACAATATTTCTGAAGTTTTGCCCTAAATGTGCACGTACGCGAGTTTTTTCCCGCCATATTTCCCTGCCCATTTTGTAGGTTTTCTATTTTTGTTTTTTGGCCGTTGTCTTTAATATTCTCTCTCTTTCACGAAAATGAAGGCCTACACTGTTTGCGCTAAAGCTGAGGCATCTATTTTTTCGGTTATCTGGCCATTCAGTCAAAGAAATTGTTAAACTGTTGACTAACGTTTGAACGATATAAGTGAACAAGTGGTCAAAAGTAAAGACTTAAGAAGACAAACCCAGGAATGTATGGCCGTCTCTTTTTAAATGTGTGAGAAATGTTATCGAAAAAGCTGTAAGTATATGCGTAATAATTTTACAAGACAGAAAGGTAAAAAAAAATTCAACTTCACAATATCAAATTCTAGAGCACAACGGTATGAAGATATATGACCATCAAAGGTTGGAAAGCCTTGAAGAGAAAAAGGCGTAGCACATGCATGGTATGAGAAGGATTTGGAACTCTATAGAAAAGGGCGACCGGCCGGCAAACTCACGTGATGTGAACCCCCTAGAGACCATCTGGTTTATAGTTGACGAGAAAACATACAAAGATCCAGCCCTAAAATCACTGGACTAGCTGAGGAAGTGACTACGCTTTGCCTGGAAAAGTGTGTCTTTAGACACACTTTGAGAGCTCGTACATTCTATACCTCACCAGTTAGGAAATGTCAGAAAACATAAAGAAAGACATTCTGGTTACCGATATTTCGGTTATTCAATGTTAACTGAATAATGAATAACACACTTAGTTTTACTAAAGATTTTTTTAACTAATCAGTGAAATTTAAGCGAAGAAAAAATCGGAACGAACTTTTGAAACACCCTGTATTTATTAACGTGTTACTTAGTCATATGACTAGAGGATATAGTATACCCTTTCTAAGAACTTTCTCCCGTGGCACAGACCCTTTTTGGTTAGCGCCTCATGTAACCCTCCATAATATGTCCCGAATATATAGAATGTTATTTATTGTTTTTGTCCCCTGTTTTCATATGCTTCCCCTGTATCTGTATTCCCATTTATTCCTGTGTTTTCTTATATATCGCCCCGTTTTTGTAAGGTTTTGCCATATTTTCTCGTCCGGCCTTTTTTTTTCCTGTTTTCCTGTTTCCACATGTATCCCAGTGTGTTTCTATGTTTTCCCATGTATTCCTATGTTTTCCCCTGCATGTTTTCCCACATATCCCCCTGTTTTCCTATGTTTTGCCTTGTATCAGCCATTTTTTATGTCTTCCTATTTTCCCCTCGTTTTCCTTTTTTTTTCTTGTTTTCCTAGGGTTTCCTATGTTTCCCCCTGTTTTCCTATGTACCCTTGTTTTCTTATGTTTTGCCATGTTTTCTTATGCGCTCCCTTGTTTTCCTATGTTTTCCAGTGCAGCCCCCTTTATTCCTATGTTTTCAAATGTTTTTCCCTGTTTTTTAATGTTTTCCCCCGCTTTTCTATATTTTCCCCTGCACACCCCTTTTTTCCTATGTTTTCAAATGTTTTTCTATGTTTTATTCCGTTGTTTTCCTATGTACATGTTTTGCAGATTACCACACAGGTTGTCGAAACGTCAATCACTAGCAACACCAACAGTCCTCAGTTTCACCCGGACGATCATACTCAACCTACTTATGTTCATCATGTTACCATGCTTTGGCTTAAAAATGGAATTAAATACTGTTGTTCATAATGTTATGTTAGTTTTCACTTATTTTTCACTGAAAGGTTATTTGCAATAGCAGTGTCTGAAAAGTCTAAGAAAGTTTACTTCTGCTATATCCAGTAATTAAACACTGATGTTCAGGAATTCGCCGCGGAGAAGTAAGCTCGAATATATTCAATGACCTTCATGTTGGCGTGCACCTTCCAACTTGTTTACTCAAACGAATTTCAAAGTCAGACTGAATAGTTCTTGATTTCCTCTTAAAGAAAAATCCCACCCTTTCATAGCCAGTAATCTTGGAAAGTTATAAAGGCGTTGATACCCAGGCATACCTATCTACATCGAGTGCCGTTTCATGCAGTTGATATACTAAAAATGTAGCCAAAATTCAGTTGACTAGTTCTAGTGACTAGTAGCCTGCGTAACATGCAGTTTTTTGGCGTGTTTTTCGCTTGTGGTTCACGATTCACCTCATTCTGTATTAAAGGCTCACACGGTCTTAAGGGGCTATGTTACGCCATTTATTGTCATTTTAAAAGGCTAAAACTTTTTTCGCATCAATTGAATTCCAAAAATAATGGTCTAGTGCTGTTACTCAAGACTATATTTAGGGACTGAAAATGTTTTCTGTCATCTGTCGCAAATGATGGCAAGGATGAACATGGATTAGAACTTGAAGCTTGGGTTGTCCGGGCGGGGGTAGTACATTGCGATGGTCATTTTATCCACGGAAATTAGTGTTTACAAAGCAAACGCAGCCATGGGGCAGAGGAAGGAAAAGCGGTCTGTCTAAAAGACTCGTTTAAAAATAACTTCTGGTCTCAGACAGTGAAAGAAATTACATGTAAAATGCAAGTGCCTGTTTTAATGCTTTTTTTCTTGACAGTTGTTTGGAAACATCTATTACATTTCTGACCATTATTTTTATACTGAGTCCAAATCCTAAATGCTACAATTAGGTGTGAACTAAAAACACTTGCGATGTATTCTAACAGGCTTAGCTTCGCTTGAAGTTTTTTCGGCTCTAGGCTACTCCATAGCATTTCAGTTTCCCCAGAGTGTGATAGCCTTTCTCGCCACTGTCACCAGTATCACCAAACCTGAGCTGTCACGGGACGAAAAATTGGATTTACTGCACTTTTGACACGCGTCAAAAGTTAAGTCAAATATGCTATTGGCTTTGACCTTACCTTTGACGCGCGTTAAAGATGTCGCCAAATATATAACCTCTTTGCTTACTCCTTTGACCTCGGTAAAGGTGAAGTCAAATTGGTAACAACTTTGACTTCTCCTTTGACGCGCGTCAAAGATGAAGTCAAATGAATCAATGCTTTGCTATTCCTTTAACCCTTATCAAAGTCGTTGTCAAATATGCTGGTAACTTTGACTTTACCTTTGACGCACGTCAAAGATGAAGTCAAAAGTGTAGTGGCTGTGACCACACCTTTGATACTAGTCAAAAATGAAGGCAAATACGACCGCTACACTTTTACAACACTATTGAATGGTGCTGAAAGGTGAGAGCAAATATGCAATGAATTACATCTACAAACACTTATGTCGAAACTGATATTAAGAAAGGAAATTAAAAAGCTGTGTTTGAATACTTATATATTTATATTATATACTTATATATTTACTTATATATATATATAGAATATTTATACGATAATACCGAACACGGGCAGGTAATCATTGTAATTGCTGTTTTATAATTATTTTTGAAAATGTTCTAGAATATGTATTTTTTCGAAGTGATTGTTTTTTGTCTTATCTTGAGTGGATCATTTTCTCCTTGATCGATCAATATACCATGTAATGACAGCGACGCAAAACAATGACTCAACAATTGGAAGATGGAAGACTGAACCCAAGCACGACACCCTGTTTTTGGCGCGAAGTTGTCGCGGCTGCAAACTCTCTCCGCCCGCGCAAACAAACAATCTACGCAGATCTGAAGAAAACAAAAGCTGCTTTTTTGTACGAAGCAGTCCAGCTTTTGTTAACAAATATTTACACCCTTATCTTTGATAGAGTTTAGACCACAAACTTGTTTAAAAGGTACGTGTCATTCTTTTCTATTTGTGCATGCAATAGTTGTTCTTCAAACTTCATAGTTGTTTTACTGTGTTAAGCTTACGGAGACCAACTCCGAACAAGCGTGTATGTCGTGCTTGGGAGCTTTTCTGATTGTTAAATCTGGTTCAGTAAACTATAAAAATTTTTCTATATCACAGTAGAGTTTACATTAGATCAAGCCCTTTTTTCTTAATAGGGTTAGTGCATTTCTGCAAAAGTAATAGCTGGCTTATATTTCACAATGCAATTCAAGTCAAAACTCCATGCAAGAACCTGCTAATATCAAGATTAACCAACTCTGGTTTTTCTAACAGTTATACTTAACTACGAAAACCACTTCAGGGTAATGAAATAATATAAGACTTACATATATTTTTTTTCATGGACAGTGTACTTCAATAAAAATATTTGTACCAGACTTTAATGGGCATAGTACTGAAGCAAGTACTTAAGCTTATTTGAACAGGATTCAGTGCAGTTTATCAAACAAAGAAGTGTGGTTATTTGAAGATTTCGGATGTTTTACAGACGTGAGTATCTCTTTCTATTGATTTTTCTGGATTCTATACGTAATGGGGCTCAGGCTGCATAATTTCTAAAAGTATTCAATTGATTTTTGTGCCACCACAGTGGCAGCTAGGTATGTTTCAACATTTAATAATAATCATTCAAGCATACCGAGCTGTCCCTTCTTTTAATATTGCGACTGGACAATAACTTTAAAAATAGCCTGCGTAGCAAGCTTTTCCGCGCGAGTTTTGTGCAAGAGACTAAGTTTATAGCGGGCAAAATTAAAAAAGAGGAAGGAGGGGCCGGGAGGGGCTAACTCGCGCAATAACTCTATTGCATGGAAACGCTTGCTATGCAGGCTAGGTATAATATAAAGTGATTCTTTAGTTTAATTTTAAGCTTTGGGCATAGAGGGAAATTTTGATTGAATTTTCCTGGACTTTATTAAGTGATATTAAATAAGGCTCGATTCAAACGTCAAATTTCACAAAAGACGAACTTAATGACAATGCATGTACACGAAATGTAATGTTCCCATTCAAAAGCATTAGGTTCGCTACACATTTTTAACCGGGTCTTTAAGTTTTGATAAAGGTAAAGAGAAAGGGGGATTTTCTGCAGAAAAGGAGCGATAGTAAAACGGGAGTGGGGCCGAAAAATTTATTTAAAACACTATGACTGAATTTTTTATCTCAAATTGCTATATTCTTTTACAATTATTTCACAGATAAAAGAAACAAGGCAAAGTGATAAGTCTCCAGTGGAACGAAACACACAACAGAGGAAGATTGAAGTTAGATACATGGCGTTTGTCTTTCACTTACATCAAGAATGAAAAGCACTCTAGAATGAAAATCTTCGCAAAGATAACATCAAGACAGATGGGCTCCTGATCAAGAACATTTCTTACTTACCATGATTTTTGCACTGGCTTGCGTGAAAGAAGTGTTTTAAACTATTTTGCAGGTTGCCGTCCGTGACAACTGCGTGTATCTGGAACATTTATAGTGCTTCAAAAATTTGCGGCAGTCATTATGATTGTCCATTGACAGACTGCAATGAGTACTTTAGACAATAAATCGTGAAAAGGTTTTAAAAAATCATTTTTACGCGTTTAAGTTTTAATCGGAATTATTCAGCTTTCTAATCATCTAATGAGGTTTTAGGACAATAAAGTACAAGATTGAGAACTCAGTCTCTTATCTGTCCACCTTTTTAAACGGTATCCAGGTCGCAATTGAATTTGATTGAAATCTCAAGTTGGATTCTAGCCTGTATATCAAGCGCTTATGACTAGCGAGGCAATAACGCGGCATTCGCACGAAGCGCGAGGCGAACGCGGAATTCACGCGAAGCGCGAGACGAGCGAGAGGCGCGATGCGAGGGGAGGAAAAAAACCAAACATATTTGGCAACACCTTTGTTAAACCTTTGACTTAAATCTCAGACGCATTTGACGACAACTTTGTCACACATTTGACCTGAGGTTCAGACACATTTGACGACACTTTTCACAAGCCTTTGACTTTAATCACAGACATAACTTTGCCGCGCTTTTGTCACACCTTTGGCCTGAATCTCAGACATATTTGACGACGCCTTTGATAGGGGTAAAAATGCTAATGAAATATACCTTTGACGCGCGTCAAAGGTAGGGGTTAAAGGCGTGACAAAAACGGCCTTTATCGCCTGAAGACTCGCCTTTGACCGCGGGCAAAGGTAAACATTTGTCGCGCGTCAAAGTTGTACAAAGGTGTGCAAAGGTGGCCTTTATCGCCCGTTTGACTTCACCTTTGACGTTCGGTAAATCCGTTTTTTCGTCCCGTGTGTTTTACTGGAAGCTTTGTCTTGTCAGTCAGAAAACCGCTGTCTTCACGCCATACATTATCATTCTTGTCACAGTTACAGCCAAGACTGGAGTCTACACATGAGTTGGTCATCCCGCATGCGCACTTACCATTTCCAGATGCTCCTCCCCAGTACGTCATCTTTGTAGAGTCACGTGATACCCACCAAGCAAATCCGCCGTTTACGAATATCCTCGAATGGTAACACTCGTACTTGATAAACTGTTCACAGTGTGAGGAAACTATGGTGAGACTGGCCAACTGAGACAGGCTCGTTCCAGTGTAACGAATGTTACGTGAGTAACACCCTCCAGTTTCGCATCCTTGCACGTACGTCCTGCTCTCACTGTCATGACTGATGACTGTCACGCCAACACCCTTCTTGCCAGTCATGTCACAGTACACTGTGAATGGTGCCAGTCCTCCCTCGCCATCTGGATCAATCACATAGTTTCCGCTACTGCTGACGTGGTTCCGGATTTCAGAGCAGGATCTTGGTTTTGGCTTAACACAGTTACGTCCATTTCCAACGTACCCAGGATTGCACTTGCAGGAATAGGATCCACGTTCATTGACACATGAAGCGCGAAGGTGACAGTTGTATGTCTTTCTTTCACACTCATTAAAATCTAATAAGCAGGAAATATTGAAAAAGAAATATGATAAATTGTGTGTTCCACTTAAAAACCAGGACAATTTTTTGTAAATGTAGGTCCTCTTTTACTCTAAGGAAGTACCCCATGGCCTTAGGCAAAACCTTTTTTATTGTTTTTGTTGCCTTCTTGCATTTAGTCCTATCAGTCTAATCGTTTATTAAAAATGAGGGATGGGCCAGAAACAAAGCGTCAGCCCTTAATTAGGTTAAGCTGAAGCAGTGAAATGCGCTTTCCCTATGAATTGTCTAGCTAACGTTACTTCATACGTTACCAGAACTGCGGCTAGTCATACAGCTGTTTCGAGAATGGTCCGTTGGAAAAATGTACACGCGACAATCCCGAGAGGTAGTTAGGAATATAATCAATAAACTGTTTCTTGACACTCCATCTGTCGAACCTACTCTTGTTGCTTTTCTTTAGCACTCGCAAACATACTGTCCATGATCTCTCGTGCTATTCTTTCAAATTTCTTTGAAAAACTCAAAACCACCCTCCATACTTTTCTGGATTGTCGCATGCACTTTTTTCCGACAACCTTTCTCGAAATTGTTGTATACCGCGCTCGTGTCACACCCATTTTTGACTTTTGTTGAAAACAAAAAATGACGTCATCTTGAATACAAGTAATTATCTTAAATATAAAGTCATCTTGGAAATAGCTGCTTGATAGAAACAGTGGCGGATCCAGACCTTGAGATAAGGTGGGGGGGGGGGGGGGGGGGGGACAGTCTCCCAAAAACATTTTTTCGGCTCTTCGGGCCTCATTTTGGTCGAAAAATAAGGGGGAATCCGCCACTGATAAATAACAGAAACACGTTTCAACGTACGAATATTTAAGAGCTTTGGGATCGTCTTTAAAAACCTAAAAAGCTTCGGTATGGAATCCCAAAAGTTTAACATGTTAATATAAAAAGGTTTAACAGAAACCTTTTTCTTTGTCCATTGGTGAACTTGAAAATATCATTCACTCTTTGGTTATCAGTTGAAGATGATTTTTGGCAATGTCGAATAATCTAAAACTTATGACAATTAACAAATACCACTAAAATAGCTGAAAGCATGCCCCTACCTTTCTTACAAGTGTATCGATGACAATCACTACACTTCACATCATTCCATTTATAGTTGTATTTCACGCCAATTGCATGTACGCAGTCCTCTTCATTTAAGTTATTCGGCTGATTCTTCGCCCATGCTGTAAAGTTCCCCTCGCCGCGATCCGCCCAAGTGAAATTAGCCTCCATGGAGATGTCATTCAAACCTAGCCAGGACTTTTCTCCACTATAACGATGTTAAATATAAACATTTTCCTCATCATTGGCCACATCAACAAGGACTGAGTTTTCCTGACGACATTTGGTGAGAGCCGTTGTCCAATTGACACATTTGTCACTCGTCAAATAACAGAATCCATTGAAATAGCTCCACCCAGGATCACAAATATCTGTGGAAACGCAAAGTTTACAAAAAAGCCCTTAGGTAATGGTTATCAGCTAATGTTCTCAGTTATATAACGCACTAACTAAGGAGTTTATCTGACAGAAAAGACGGTCACATTCATTGATATAAGCCAGAGATTATACGTTATGTGACATAAACCAATGTCTATGTGCTAACGCGTTTTTACGTACCTGACTGAATATAAAAAAAAAATCAAATAATGATCACATGTGACATCTTTGCACGTTACGTTTGTAACACCTCTAGTAATCAAGACATGATAGTTTGCTGCAGTGAACCAGTTATGTCATAAAATCAAGTACTTTTTCATCTCGCATTAACTGACCTGCAAGTACTGCATAACTCACTGACACGGGATCGTATCTGATCTCGTACAACTCCTTCACACAAACCCTGAACCCTGCTGCGTTCATGTTCTGCAAAGAAGTATAAGCGCTATTAATGATTATTACAACTTGATCAAATATTGCTTGTTCAGGGTTGTTTGGCACATACGCATCAAAAAAGAAGCGCAGCATCTGACAACATTCGCAATTCGTTATAATTTCGCTTCAACTTGCCCTGAAGATATTCGTCTATGGAGGCTGTGTAACAACTCACCCGCGGGACATATATATATATAAATAAGAAATAAAAACTTGAAAACACATCGTGAAAAGAAAGACACACATTTAAGGACATGGTTCTCCGAGAAAGACTATTTTTCTGGTCACAGAAGAAAGAAATGAGAGTGTGTTAAATTACTGACCGCTTTATCAACCGGATCTCAGTTTTGCCAAGAGAGTATTATCTATGAGGGCGAATTCCACATATACATGACCCTCTTCCCATGAAAATTATTTGAAATCTATTCTTGGTTCTGTGTCATACTGCGTGGTTATTTTAAGGACGACACCTCAATTGTTGGTAAGAATGGCGTCATGTCATTTTAAACCTGGCGGGCAATTCATTTCACTGCCGATTACGCACAGCAAGCAACATGACGAGCAAACTTGGTATTACTTTCGTCAACGAGTAAGAAGATTTATTCGTGGAAAATCTGGTCGGAGTAGCCACAGACGAGCAAAATGATCCTGACGGCTTGCAGAAATCGCCGAAGAAAGCGGTTCCGACTCGAAGGAAATTACTATTGTGGTCTTCGCTACATCAGTATAAAAACAACCTTGTAAACGACAACTGTCTCTTTGGCGATGTCCTCGCAAACCAGCGAGCTGTGATATCGTCGTTTGGATCTACGTGGCCACCTAACTTAACAATATGTTTAAAGGGATACTCTATACCCAAAAAGGCATTGCGAAAAGATAGCTTATGGCCTTATTACAAGATTTTGATAAAATAAAATGTCCAGTTCTTCTGCATTTGCCTGAAAACAAGGAAAGTTGTTCATCACGCAATTAAAATTTTGCGCTACAGCTAGAAACAGTAAATGAAGTAGAAAGAAGATCCTGTCTCAAGGCAATACAACGTGGCTTCTAGGTTTCCGGTCTGTTTTGAAAAGTCAGTAAAGCATTTTATGGCTGATATTTCAGGAAGAATTTTATAATGCCACACCGCTGCATCGCTGTTGAATGTCTTGACATTCGCAAAGACCATGTGATCACCGATATGCCAGGCTTTAGACGAACGCCGTGAAAAACACTCTTCGAGTCTGCGAAATCAGCTAGATCTTGCAGCGCTCATTTTACTTAAGACTACCTTGAAGCGCAAACAGCGATAGCTTAGTCCTTAGGCTAAAGATGAAACCAATAATAAAAGCTGATGATGTTCTAACAATTTTTAAACATGGGCTACAGAAAACAACAACAACTACAACAACAGAAAAGCTAAGGCGTGAAACAGATACCGCCGCAGCCTCTCAGGATACTCAAGATAAAGGCAAATCACCCAAAAATTAAAGTAACTGCTTATACTTTATATGGCGAATACATGTTAAAATTCTGTGTAGTCTGTGTTCTCATTACTCGTCTGCAAGGCGAAATCCCTTGAACACAACTGAAGTCCTGTTCATTGCCTGGGGGAGGGAAGTGAGCCCCAATGCAGCAAACAGCGTAAGAGGGATCGCGCAAGATGGCAGGACAACGCGAACTTTTCACGGCTAAAATGCCTAGTACCACCTCGCTAGCTGCCTTTAAGCTACGTGCTGGACCTTCGTAGAAGTCTCGGTACTGCTGTTTGCATTGATACCAGGCCATCTGAATAACCCAGCGATTCAAGAAAACGGCTTGGAATCCCGGGTATTGCGTTATGCAAAAAAGGAGGATTAGCTAATCCTTCTGTCTCAACCGCCTGGTTGTTTTTAGCGGCCAAGGCCACACAGTCAAACTCTGAGCAGCAGAAACACTCTTGAAATCGATTCAGGCGTTGACAATCTCCACATTTACAAAAGACATTTTTTACCGATACGGCGGCCATATTGAATTAATTCGATTTAAGGAGTATTATAGGATGCCCAGGGGGCATGAGCACATTTCGTTTGTATTTTCGCGCGCTTTTCGGGACATTTTTTCTTAAAGTTTTCTTAGAATAAGGTTGTAATGGGAAAAAAGATCCTTGTGCCGTGTTTTGATGTAATAATAATCGCCTTTTTTCCCGAGAAATATAAAGTGAAAGACCATATCTCTAAATCTAAACTAGAAAAATGTGATCATTATTACATCACAACACGGCACAAGGATCTTTCTTCCCATTACAATCTTATTCTAAGAAACCTTTAAGAAAAAATGCCCCGATAAGCGCTCGAAAATACAAACGAAATGTGCTCATGCCCCCTGGGCATCCTATAATACTCCTTAAATCGAATAAATTCAATATGGCCGCCGTATCGGTAAAAAGGTCTATTGTGACGTTAGTCACTTTTTCTTAGGTGTACAACCTTTATACAAGCATAATATGTTCATAACACGATTTTCTGAATTTCCCGGGAAAATTACCTTGTACGCATACACGGTTCACATAGTTATTACACGGCTTTAGATCGAAATAATGCTCAGAGAAAACATCGTCATTCCATCAGAAGAGTAATCAACAGCTAGAATTATTTCATTTTATCGAAAGTTTAACCATACCGTCGATCAGTAATGAACAGAATTTGCGATGCAGCATCTCATATTTGCTTTAATGCCGATCTGCTGACTTCTTTCGGTCAATTGGCGGTAAATTCGAGCGACCATCACACAAACTTTGGTTCCTGGTCAAGCTGCTCAGCGTCATCTAACATAAGGAAGACGGGCTCCTCTGTAAGACTGGCATTGAATCATTTCAGCACTTTCCCTTGGCGCTTAAAACGCTATGACATTGGTTTTCTTAAGAGGGGATAATGAGGTGTCCTATTATTACTTGAGCGGAGCGCCAAGTAAAGTTTTAGTAATCTCTAGATTGGCCTCGTTGTTGCAAAGGGTCTTCGGGCAAGAGTGGGCATGCAAAGCTAGGCCTAGCCTGCGAAGAGTGGTATTTGCGGTTGTCACTGTGACGCAATCTCCATGTCTTCGTAATCTTAAGGTAATTAGGCAAAGAGAATATCAACGAGGATGGACTTATTTGCGCGCTCAACTATACCTTACCACAGCGTCTTCTTAGCGGAGCTCGCGCAGCGGAGCACCATGGGTAACAAAATTTGGTTAACTATCCATCTGAGAAAATTTGGTTATGACGTAGCGTACGCCCGCCCACCCGTACACACACTTCATGTAAGCTGATTTCAAATGTCACACAACTTGACTAGCCTTTCAGTTATGTAAGCCATCCGTATGAGTACGATTACATTGACAGCTGTCAAAATCAGATATTCCCTGACAATTATAGCATGGCCATCTCGCGGGCTCAGATGAAAGACCAGTCGTTTTGCCCCTACATATAAGCTGATATAATATGTCACACTTACCAATTCAACATAAAAACGAAACTACGCCGGGCAGGGCTGTTAGGCGGCTGACAGTCGTTTAAAGTTATATTGGCAAGCCAAATTAAGGTCAATTGACAGCTGTCAAAATGAGATATGTGCAGACCACTATCAGAAAGCTAATAACGTGGGCTCAGGTCCGCTCAGGTAAACGATCTGGCATTTTCCACTACAAGCCGGACGGATATGTCTTACTCACACTCGTAGTCTATTAATTCGAATATTCGCCATCATAATGAAGGTTAATTGACAGCTGTCAAACTGGAGTATACGCTGACCATTATCCCCTGAGTGTATCGCAGGCTCATTTTTCTATCCATTGAGGTCACGTAGTTTTTAAAGTCTTCCGCTGATATTTTATTTGATCACGGGCTCAACTGGAAGCCCCATAGCTTAGAAAATCTATCCATCCTAGAAAATTCGCCGATCACGTGACTGTACACCAACCACCCGACCTTCCGTCCGTCCGTACCACAGGCATACCAATGTTTAATCTCACACTTTCTAGCTGGTTTGGGAGCCTGCAACCTGATATTGTACATCCATCAGTTTTGATTAATTGACTGCTGTCAAAATAGTGTTTCTGCTGACCAGTATCGCCTGACCGTATCGCGGGCTCAGGTAACAACCCACTGAGTTCGAGTGTTTTTAGTAGTTATCCGCTGACAGGTCGCTAATTTTCAAATGATGGAAGGCTCAAGTTCAGTTTTTGAAAAATGCACATAAAATAACTCGTGTTCATGAGTGGCACTTTTGAAATTTTGATTTCGAACTGACCTCGGACGCAAAAATTCAACCGGCCTTTACATGCAGGGAAGGCAATCGCTTTTGACTTTTCTCACTGTCACGCGCTGAGCACGCTATACGTCCAATTTTTATGTTCTGATTGGTCAAAATTTGACAGGTGAGTTCATGCGGAAAAATTATGCGGCGTCTGGAAACTTGCTTACTCGCTTACTGATAGCTGAAGCTGACAGAGTTTTGTCTCATCTTGTGATGTTTTAAACTGTCTTTTTCTACTTGGTGTCAAAAATGAAATACAGCTGCTATCAAAATTGTTCTGTAATTCGTGGCTGGTTTGTTTATTGCGCTTTTTGTTGACAAATGCACCGCTTGTCAAAGTCATTGGAAATCCAATTTCGGGTGCATCATTTTCAAAAATGAGCTTACTCACTTGCCCTTGCTTGAGCCGTTAGAGGGTTGAAAAGTCTCACGCGATTATGGAACACTTGATGACCTTCAGAAGCAGCATCTCGACTGGTAAGCTTGAGCAATTATTGTCTTTGATGTGTATTTTTTTTCGGTTTCCTGAAGTCGAGCGCATGGTTTATGAGGCTTAAGTTTATACACGAGCAATGATCTAACCTACAGTAGTATCAGGTTTAAAAACCCTTTAGATATTTTTTGACCGCAAATTCAAAGTTAAGGTTCCGAAGAATATTTAGTTGTGATTTTGGCTGTAAACAGAAAGCTCTGATCGATTTTCTTGCCTCGAGTTCATCTTGTAAAAGAGCAAACACCGGGAAGCCGGCTTAAAACATATATAAACTTATGCTTACCTGACTCATGATTTTCAGAGACACTTTACTCTCAATAGTTGTCTTCGTGAATAAAAGTATTGTCTCTGTACATGTTTCACCGAATTATTTTTATTTTATTGATTGTTAGTTGTCCTCTAGCAATTTTTATCGCTGCACCGGTTGTTTCCAGTCGAACATAAACATCGTCTGCACGAATACTCAAAACACCGCGCGTAAATATCACTCGCTTTTAAAGATTACACATAACAAAACCATAAACAGTTTTATAAATAAAGGGAAACAAAACCCAAACATAACAAATTCTCTATCATGTTGAAGCGTAAATGGTAACTCTATTAATCGCACTGCAAATTTGGTGCCTGTCAAAAGTGAGAATCCGTCCGGCTGGCCGACAAGGTGATTTTGGGAATTTTTCATCGTTTTCACTAAAAGCCCATATTATTACCCTGCACATCACATAGGACCAGATTTTTCTAACTTAAAAGTGTCAGCATTATGGAATTCTCTCTTTATGAAAACGTTTTATAGTGTGGTCAATACTATAATTTGTTGTGCAAAGGAAGCGTGTGCTTTGATCGTCCTGGATATTGAATGAGTGCAATTTGTCTTGCAAAATTGTGAAAAACTGCAGAATTATTAGCGTGCTTTTCTCCCTCCCCCTCCCCTTTTTGCGCCTGCCACGCAGGCTACAGAATTATAGGTTTTAATAGGGCAAAAAAGAATAAATCCTGTATGATAAAAAAGGGCTTCATAGTACTTTTTACATGAGACGTAATGAGAAAAAGTATGTTTAAAAGGCTGGTTTACACGCCACCAGAATAGTCGCCAAGACTTACTTGTAAAGTAAACTTGCCGAACACAAAAAATCCGCCCTGATTTTTTATTTTGGCCTCTGCTTTAGACAGAGAAATGCAACGTGTAAATTGGCTGCCAGCAAGGACTATCGTGGCGCTTGTGTTTCTTAAAATTATAATTCGGGGTTGTCCAATTATCCATAGTCTCTCAAACGGAGCAATGTTGGAGAGACTGGTGAATGCCACATTATGTATGCAACAGCTAATGCAAATGCAATACACGAATAGGTCTGTCCTACTGTGATAGAACATGATTGCTATTTTTGGGGTGTGCAAATAAGACTATTAACTGGATGTAAAATTTGTTTCCCTCCTGGACTGTCAAATTATTTTTCTCTAAAATCACTTAGCCTTCGCCTCAAAAGTCACATGAATGTGCCCTGATCTGTGGATTACAAGTTTATTGTTTGATTTAAATTATGAATTTATTAACGGGAGCTTCGCTTTTAGTCCTGGCTAAATCTATACATTATCTCTTGTCTTATTACCTCAATCCATGTTGTAATGCCATTGTGCTCTGGTGCGGAGTTCCCAGGAGCCGTGCTGCTGTGATTGGCTGTAAGCAACACTGAAGGTGTGATGTTGTAGCTTCTTTCAAACTTCACGAACTGTCATTTAAAAGAATTACAACTGTCGTTACACTCTCTGCTGATAGTATCTACTCTTTTGCTTCAGTAGTATCGTAAGAACCGAATTAGCCTTTTTGCGGGAGAACGCATTATCGCCGATGACGTCATTTCCTTCTTAACTTTATCTCACGAATAAAATACGGTGAAATCTCATTGAGATAACGTCATGTGGTATTCGAAGGTAATATAACGGGTATGACGGGTTTTGGGTTATATTAGATCGGTGAATGGCTTGGTTTTTGCTTTGTTGAGTAAAAACTAAAAAGAATTTATTCGCAGAATTATTTTAACGAAAGAATAAACGAAGACTAGGAAGCGGAGAGGGGTAAATATAAAAATTGACCAACTAGTTTCCCATCGTCCTCATTAATATACACAGTAATAACGTGATTAATAATGTTTTCAGTGATTTTAGTTAACACGTGAGTTGGTGTTTATTCCTTAAAATGAATAAACAATGAGAATTTTTCTAGTGTTTAGTGAACCAATAAAAAACCAAGCCATCCATTTATCTAAAAATAACTGAAAACCTGTCAAACCTGTTATATCACCAAACATAAGGACGTGACGCCGTATTTTATTCATGTTATTCATCGGCGTGAAATTTGATTTATCCCCCCGCAATTTATAAAGAGTTTTTCCCGCGAAAAAGGTTAATTCGAGCCTGCTATACTTCTTACATCTAACCGTCCGGACTTCACGCGGACGTTTGGACGTCACGCGCGGGCAACTTGTGTTTTGATTTCGGCTGCTCTATAGAGGCACCTCGGTACAATTTTTGAGAAGCAGTATGGCGGATGTCGTTGAAAAAGAACGTTTCCATCCCTATGAGAGGAACCTGCTATTCACTGTGTATTTGAAAAGAGGCAAAAGCATACATGCATTTTTAGAAAAGGAGTGCTGGACCCGATATCAGACTTACGCTCGAGAAGCAAGATGAAAAACTTTAACACGGTAAGGGAAATTCTCATACATTTCTTTGTAATTTTATGTGCAGCGTTTTGAAATTTAAGTTCAAAAAGTGACGCGACACGCATGCGCGGCGGCCATGATATGTGAAATTGCTCGCCATGTTTTAAAAGTGACGACTTCAAGAAGTCGCGCGGTCGTCAATGGGTTTCATGGCGTT
This sequence comes from Porites lutea, assembly GCF_958299795.1. Lineage (NCBI taxonomy): Eukaryota > Metazoa > Cnidaria > Anthozoa > Scleractinia > Poritidae > Porites > Porites lutea. The sequence continues at coordinate 14,698,238 of NC_133202.1, read as the reverse complement.
TGGCCCGGGTGGTAAGCCAATTTCCTGCTTAGTATTTCCGTAAGTTTCCCAGTTTCAATCTTTGAAAGTTTACTCGGCCATTTTTTTAAGCGTACGCGGGAACGTGAAGTAAAATTACGTCACGTCGTTTACGAAGTTTTATTGCTCAGTTATCTTTTCTTCTCGTTCCTAATATGGTACTTTCGGAAATGAATAATTACGAGCATCGGACAAAGCAACCATACTGGAAAGTTACTCGATTCAACTCCTTATGAGTTTCTGGTTTCTGTTATATGACATTTCATGGGTGTTTTTCTTCCTTTGCTTACCCGGCAATAAGCGTTGTTATCTTCGTCTTTTGGTGGCTTTGTGTTTAAAAACCCAACAGAATTACCCTCAGTGAAGAACGGTTTGCTTAGCTCATCAAATACCAACCAACTCTGAAACAAAATTAATAATATTGTAACAATTAAAATTATACACTACAATCAGTAACAGTTTAGATTTTAATTCTTATCTCTTGCCTGTATTAACTAATGATTATGTCGCAATGCCATTGATTATCTGTTAGTTTCAAGCCGTAATTTATTTGCTGTGAAGACTTCAAACGAGAGAGGTACGTCTCGATCCGTCCTTTGCCATTGTAATTTCTGTGGCGTTATGGTTAATAACACCAACGAGATGATACAAAAGTCACTTTGACTGTTATGATGACGACTTCTTCACACACTCACCCAAACAGTCATATTAAGGCCTCGTCCACATGTATCCCTTTTTGTTTGAAAACAGAGATTTTTCCTCTGGTTAGGCCGACCGTCCACACGTATCCGGTGAAAACGGTCACTGAAAACGCATCTTTTCAAAAACGCTTTCCAGAGTGGAGATTTTTGAAAACGCCGACTTCTCGTTTACGTGTAAACGGACGAAAACCGAGGTTTTCGAGTAAGATGATGTCATACATCATATACGTCTAGCATGACGCATGCTTCGTGAGGGATTCTATCTTAATTCCATTGTTTTAGCTTTTACGTGTGGAAGGGCGAAAACAATTCAAATACGTTACGTGTGGGTGCGTATTTTTTGAAAAAGGAGGAAAAAATCTCCGTTTTCAAAAATATCTGGATACGTATGGACTCACCCTCAACTTACTTATGACTTGACTCCTGGGTTCAAACCATTATCGTATTGGCGGTCATTGGCGTTAAAGTGTTGATGTCTTGAGAATACTGTTCTTACAATGTGGGTGATATTTAAAGGCTTTTGAATTGCATAACTTCAACGAAAATAGTTTAGTCTTGACTTGAATTTTCGGGTTCTTTTTTCCAACAAATATAATTCGATCTTATAAACGTTTGTCTTTTTTGGATTAGAAAAAGTCTTTCTTTAAAGAGGTTATGTCACGCTGTTTCCTTTTTTTCGAAAAGCTAAAACTATTTTCGCATCAATTGAATTCCACATATAACGGTCCAGTTTTTTTTTTGTTTTTTAAGATTATTTTTAGGCATTGAATCCGTTTCCTGTCTGTTGTTACGAATGGCAAGGATGGATTTGGTGGATTGAAACCTGAAAAAGCTGGGCCAACTTTTTCAAGTTTTGATGCTATGCCTGCAAAAATCACCTGAAAAATTACCATGGTTTCTCTTCTCTCATATAATTTTGTTTCACTTTGATATCTTCTTCATAACTCTACGGGAGCATTTTGTGTATGAGTAAAAACATTAAGCATTGTTATATTCCAAGACTTTCACTCAACTAAACAGGGACTGCCATTGGTTGATTCTTGGTCACATCGCCTCGACTAAAATCAATCATTCTCTCTTGCTAAAATCAAATGTATCCCTATCGTGATACGTTTGAGCAATTGTACCACGCTCGGGATACATTACAGTACGTGATCAAAGCATGGTGGAAAGCGGCGGAAAAAATACTGCCAGTTTTCACTTTCGGGGATGAACACAAACATGAAGCCTCACTTTAAAAAGCAACGATTTTGACAGTTATGTATCCCTGAGGAGAAACAGCAGCTGGTGGAGAAAAAAGATGCAGGTAATAAGAAAAGTACTTAGGAAAATCATTCATTCAGTGGCTCTGAGAATTAAATTTGTGTTCTTATAAGAACCGAGTCGACTGTTTTCATTCGCTCCTCTTATTACGATCAAATTCTTGACTACCATTTTTTTTCACTAGATTGGCAGTTTAGTACTTGAAGTACATGGTGTGCAAATTATGGCTTCATACGATTAAGGAAAGTGGTATTTTTTTGCGCTCCAAAACCATTAGTTTTCGTCCGCCATTACAACGCTATGTTCCTGTGGCCTGGTTACCAAGAACACAAGACAATTGCTTTGTGACGTCATTTTCTTAACGCAGCACACACAGCATGACAAATTTCTTGAAAGAACCCTGCTCAAATAAAATTCCCTTCCCTCCCACCTCGATGCGTTCTTGTTTAGGAAAACTCTTTCGATCTTACTACATTAGGCCCCGTATGTGTGCAGCAACCGTTTCAATCGATAGAATTGGGCTGCACGCGAGTCTGACCAACTGAATGAGAGATTCGAGGAATAGGTTTGTTTGCAGCTGACAGTTTCGCTGTTTTCTCGGTTTAATAACTTCGAAGAGTGATGCAATAGAATTTACCGGGGCTTTCAACGCAAACCAGCTACCGTGGCGGAAGATTAAACTTGGATCTTTTACCAGCATATGGAAGAAAGATCAATCAACAGACCTTGAATGTGAAAGAAATCTTCGTATGAAGAGGGAGCGCATGGAGGTAAGCTTACAGTTCGCAAACCTTGCAGTGAATGTCCCCTATGCTCATTGTTAAGTTTATTTATATCGCCGGTGGTTATTTTTGCTTTTACTACAGGCGAAGTCATCGAAGGTAAATTTTTTCTTAGACCTTTTTTCGACTTGAACGCGACGACTACGAAACTTTTAGGAAACCCTCAGAAAGGTTTTGCCCTAAGGCGACAGATCACAGAGAGCCCTCTAGTTTTGTAAACACTATAATTGCTCACACCTTGCTTTTGTAGTGTACTATTTGTTCTGTTACCACCTTTAACATTCCTTGGAGATTTTATAAAACGCTTTAAAGCTCTATTTGTAAATTTTTATTATAAAATATTAAAATCTATCAGGATCATTGTGCAATCTGAATGGTATGATATTTTAATATACAGTAAGTTCCTTAGTATTTCCAACATTCTGGTCGCAATAACCCTCACTAAACACAAGGTATGCTTTTTTCAATTTTAGTCTTCCCAAAACTCAGAGCCTGATTTAAACTGCACAGACACATTGTCAGTTCAAACTACAAGCTAAAGAAAGAGAGCCCACACAAGTTTATTGCAAAAACTTTTTTGCAATTTTGTAAAATACAGCAAGAATTATTACCATTTACTGATGTGGTCTTTAAAATAAAATTGTGATCCTATCTTGAATGTTGTGTATTGTTATTCTTCTGAGTGAATAAAGAAAAGTTTTGCATTCCGGCATTGAATTCTTATAATAGTTATTAGAGTTTATAAATCATTATTTGAGATGTGACTGACAGATTGCAAGTTAAATGAATAATCACCAAGGTTTGGTCACTGAAATATTTACCGCAAGTAAGGGTTATGTACATGTGCATGAGATAGTTTCATGTTCCCTGCTCCTCACTGCCGCTTTATGTTTCACTACTCAAGGTTGTGCTCTACCAGCACCCGGTTGGCCCGTGGTGCTTAACTATTGTTCCGGGGCAACTAGGAAATTTTTTCATTAAAATCATGTGCTGGGCACCCAGGATTTCACAGGTTCAGAGCACTGGGCTCCTTTCAATTTTTCTTAGAGCATAGCCTTGCTACTTCAGAAAACCTTGGGGTATCTTTTAATCTGGGATAGACTAATGTTATTCCTATAAATGAGGTGGCTTCATCGCCCCTTCCCACTTACATAAGCACTCTCCACCCTAGCCTGACAATATTGATCTGTACACTTGTTGATCCCAAGATAAATGTGAGGTCCCAGCTTAGAACCTGGAGGACACGTTTTGGTCTTACTTACATTGTGTGTACGGTATGCAATATAAAAATCCATTATTTTTCAATCATACCAGTGAGTACGGTACAGTTGTACATAAACAAACCAAGGATTGTAATACTGTTTAAGGGCTGCAATTTTATTATTATTTTTTGTTGTTGCCTGATTTAGCATAGTCTATTTTGGGGGTATTATATAGCCTTAGCCAAGCTAGGGCAGGGCCCGCGCAGGGGGAAGGGGCTGCCCCACTTTTTGAAAAATAAATATATAAAATTTATTACTGTGGAACCTCGACAAAACAAAGGGCCAAGGGACTGGCAAAATATGTTCATTATAACGAGGTATATTAGCTTATATAGAGGTTCTACCTCGTTCTACTCCACAAACCACGGTTTCTTAAAATGTATTATATCGGCTGATCATGTGGTCTCTGACGCATTTCAATGACATACAAGACAAAATGAAGGCGTTACAGGAACCTACTGTGTAATATCATGATCTGCAAACTTCTAGTGGTGGATCCAGCATGTGCAATCACGCAGAACAGGAGAAAGGTACTTTTCAGCAGCTTGAAATTTATAAACATGACTCTGCTCAACAATGACTCAAAGAGAGGTTCAGTAATCTAACAGTTCTAAACAGCCTCAAAGAGGGAACAGCAAAAAATGTTCCCCTCCCGGCGCACCTCAATGTAGGTGGTCACCGGCCCCTGCACTTAAAAAACTGCTCCCCAGGCCCTGTTGGGGGTTTTAACTCTTAAAATGCTAGTTTCTAATAATATTTCACAATGGAAAAAACCAGCAAGAAAAACCCATAGAGCACAATCAAGGATGGGCCTCCATGATGAACATAATTTCCACTTGGTGACACTTCTTCCTAGAGGCAAGTGAATTTATGGCACACTGTGTTATCAGCAGAATCGTGCAAAGTGATGTACTGAACCATTTAGTTTTTCATTACATAAAGTTAGTTGCAAATAATAATTTATTAATGCAGTGATAACCCACTCTATGATCTACAAACACCCACTTAATTTGACGCCCATATATAACGGGCAGTTTTGTTTGTCCTGAGGAAAAGCTCACATTTTTTTCTTTAAAATTAACCAGCTTAGTACGCACAGTAGTTAATGTGGACAACAAACACTTTTCTGTGTTTAAAGTCAGAAATTCCTATATATTCTTAATCCAGGTTTACAGACACTGGTTACCTAGGCACTTTTTATTTTTCTTGTCACAATGATGTTCCAATTGAAGACATTGTACCAAGTGCACTAGTTTTTATTACTTAAACATCTGCAGGCAAATAGCATGCCACATTTGATTTTGATACGTCTTTCTTTCTTCCCCTGTTTGTAGTACTTTGATAAATTTTCTGCCTCCTACTCAACAAGTTTCACGTCCTTGGCTTTTTGTTACAGTCATTGTTCCTACCCTTCTTCCTCCTTGTTCCTTTATGCTATATATCAAATGAATCACGTGTCTGTGACTTTTTTCCAGAGAGCTAACTTAAAATGGACACCTGGATAATACGGACACCCACATAATACCGACATCATAGCATGTCTGTATTAACCGTTCCACTGTATATATTTTCTTGTCTAGCCAAAAATATGCACACCTGGGTTTGAATAATAGTAAAACAATGTCATAAAGCGATCTACAAAAATTATGGGAATACAAGGGGATATCATTGACAATAGTCGGATGAGGTGAAATTTCTGAATTTTTATTAGTGTTGCAATTTATAAGTGGCAATAATAATCTGCTGTCAATCGATAGGGAAGGCATAGGCAGACATAGCCTTTTCAGAAAAAAATATTAGCTACAAAGAATGTGACAGTCTTTAATGTCAGCACTGAAAATTATTAAATTGATATACCAAATCAAGGCAGAGCGAGCGAAGTGAGTAGATTAACTTTTATGACATTAGATCTAATTAAATCATCAACTGAGATATGCAACACTAAAGTAACAATTAAATTTTCAATAATAAAGGACGGCAGTCCGTGTGAGATGGTAAAAAAAAAACATGACAACGAGCTGCTTTAGGACTGAAACTTAGCTGAACTGAAAACTGTACCCACTCTGATTCGCTGTGCCTGAAGTGCTATAAAGCAAAACTTTATCTAAACTTGGATAAATGTGCACTCGCGAATGGCTAGAAGGCAGGTAAAATTGGTGCGGACTCTCGATCATCTTTCCTGTGTTTTATTGTTATAGCAGTACGCATATATAAGTACACCTACCAGTAGTCCAAATCTCCCTCGGCACAAAGTGCATAAAATACGACTTGGCGAAGTGTGTATTTCTTCCTTCTCTGAGGCTAGCTACCCTCAGTATTTGACTTTCTCATATTCAGTCGGTGCTGGTTCTACAGAGTCATCGTAATCGATGATTTCCTCCTTTACAATTCCAGAATCAGGCGAAGAAGAGCGAAGCTTTGAAAATCGCTCTCTCTTTTCTCACGGTTCAGGTTTGTTTTTCTCGGCGCGTTCAGAAAATGACGTCACAAGTCAGAAAACAATAGCTTTGTATTAGAAGACCGCAACTCCAAACCGTGGCCTCACTGGAAAATAAATTTGTAATGGCGGACGCGAAAAACCGACATTTTCAAGCTCAATATTTTCACTTAAAGGGCGCCAAAGTTCATTTCAATGACCGAAACAGGCACAGTCACTTCTGATAAGTTGAAAAGAAAGCGTTTTTGTAACAAACTTGACATTAAATTTTGATCGTAGTAGCACTTTAATGTCAGGTCCCTCAAGAAACCAGTTAGTTTTGATTTCCCTCGAGTCGAGAGAAAACAAAATTAACTGTTTACCTCGGGATCTGACATTATTTGTATAATTACTTCAGCTCATAATTGATAACAGGGTTAAAACAACAACAATATCCTTCTTCAAGAGACAAGGTTAGTCACTTTGACTGTGATAATGACTACCGCACAGGTTGTCCAAATTTTGTTCGCTGTAAACAGGCCTATTCAGGAGTCAAATTTAAAAGAACTTTTACAAGTGTAATTCAGAAGTGTACCTATTGTTTTCAGACTCTAAAGCAATAGCTACACTTAATAACTACACTATTTAGTTGCCCCAGGACTACACTCTCCCGGACGATCATGTTCCACCAAATTTTATACAATGATGTGAATGCTACGCGCGCTGTGATTCTTCGTTGCCCATGATCTATTAGAGTACAAATACATGGATGACGTCACGGGAAACTTGTTTTCTTTGTTTTGTTCAACATGGCACGCGGTTTTGAAAATGTTTGTGAGATTATTTCGGATTGAGGCAAGTGAAAGCTTCGGAAAAAGTTTAGCAGGAGCTATTTACAAAGAAGAAAAATGGAGAAACGGAGACCAAAAAAGCTATTGACTACTTGACAATGCCTAAACTACAAGAAATCTTCACAACAGTTGCCATCGTGTGTCTTCGCTACGAGAGACTCGCTGTTTTGCAAAATGTTTTCGCTATTATTCTTCTTTGAGCAAGAAAAGACGGTGAAAAACTTTTCGAAGAAACTGTACACAAGTAAGATAAAGAAGAAGCTAAGATAAAAAGTTGGGTTTGGGACTTAAAAAATGCCTAAACTAGCACAAATCCTCAAAAGGTCAAGCGGTTCGAGGCAGGTATGTGTATCGGTCTTTTTCTTTTCTGATCATTGTTTAAAAAAAAATAGATTCCATGTTGCCGTGGGTCTGTTCAGTAATAGATCACAGTGGACGTCAAAATGTGGTGAAAACAACAGTGACACACTCGCCTGCGACTCGTGTGCCACTTCTTTGTTTTTACGACATTTTGACGTCATCTGTGATCTATTACTGAACATCCGCACGGCAACATGGAATATATTTGTTAAATATTTCACTGTTGTAAGAATAAGATTTTTAATATATTAAAAGGAGTACGTACCACGGTAATGTCTTCATGTTTCTCATCAAAGTTTTGCATTTCACGAAGACAGACCTTAAATGAGTCCGTATTTGGATCTTCTGCCCATATTAGGGACGCATCATACTCCTTTCCAGTCCTCAAGTGTTCCGCGGTCACAAGAATTAGAGGTATCTTCGTAAACTTATTCTGTGTAAGGTTTAAGAAACTAGAGATTAAACATTTAGTATCTTAAAATTGTACAGAATCTGTCTTATACGCCATCATTTTAGTTACTAACGAAATCGTTAATTACAAAGTGGTTCTTATAAAAATCTTGTAACTTAGTACAGCAAAGACATTCATTCGCCTTGTGTAGCAATAATAAAATACAAAAAAAATATAATTATATATAACTATAACTTCACAGAAGTTCAGGTTTCACGAGTAATCATCGTTTTATTGCTACAGAACTGTCTCGTATGGTACAAGGACCACACTCATCAGGCAATTTTGACGACTGAACTGTTGGAATTGGAAGGCTGGCGGCTAAATGCGAAAATTTAAATGGTTGCTATGGTAGATGCGTTACATTCAGGTTATATGAAACTGTTGAAAGGGTTGCTAGGTAACAAAAACATTATATAAGAGGGATTATCTGTCGTTATAAAAAATGTGATATAAGCGGGTTTTAAGCTACGTTACTCTAAAGTTTCCAAGTACATATCGGTTTCTGTGGGGGCATGAACTTGCTAATTCGTTTCTTCTGTTGAGGCTACACAGTTCTTTTTTACAGATGATTATGAACTTTTCATTCAGGCAAAGACTACATTTTTTGTTAATGTTGCTGTAGGGTTTACATTTCTTAAGAACTTTCCATTTAATCTGAAACGGTTTCTTTTCGTTTTGTATGTTCCAAACATATTTGGAGAGTTCTGTTTCATTTCTTCTTTTCGAGTCTCGAAAGGATGTTTTGTGGTTCCTGTAACGTTCCTTAAAGTTTGTCGAAAATTCTTAAGAAATGTAAACCCTACAGCAATATTAACAAAAAATGTAGTCTTTGCCTGAATGAAAGATTCATAATCATCTGTAAAAAAGAACTGTGTAGCCTCAACAGAAGAAACGAATTAATAAGTTCATGCCCCCACAGAAACCGATATGTACTTGGAAACTTTAGAGTAACGTAGCTTAAAACCCGCTTATATCACATTTTTTATAACGACAGATAATCCCTCTTATATAATGTTTTTGTTACCTAGCAACCCTTTCAACAGTTTCATATAACCTGAATGTAACGCATCTACCATAGCAACCATTTAAATTTTCGCATTTAGCCGCCAGCCTTCCAATTCCAACAGTTCAGTCGTCAAAATTGCCTGATGAGTGTGGTCCTTGTACCATACGAGACAGTTCTGTAGCAATAAAACGATGATTACTCGTGAAACCTGAACTTCTGTGAAGTTATAGCTGATGCTCCTCAATCAATTGAGTCGAGCGCTCTACGAAATACGTTCTACTCAAAAAACTAATTTATAATTATATATATATATATATATATATATATCAAATGCGTGGAACAGTCATTTTTCATTCCAAATGTTCGACCGCAACTGTCCGTCCTGATCGAGAAAACACTTTGGCCAAGATCACAGTCTGATCTTGACCTTGGGAACTGGGACAAGGTGAAAACGAGGCCGCATGTGTTCATTCAGGGTGCTCCTTTCCTGCCTCCCACCTGGCCTTCGGTCAGAGCAGGGACTCTTCGACGCTGTTATTATAAGAAAAATGATGGGATGTTATCTTTTAACTTAGTCATTTTACCTTGGGAAAAGCTACATGTTCACATCTCGTCCCAGACCACCACTTTTGCATCTTAATCGTTCCTGTCATTCCATTGGGTGGTGCTCCTTGGTAAGCCAGCCAATCGACAGTCGCAAAGGGATTCAAGTTCTCTTTGCTATTTCTTCCTGCCTGCATAACGCAAACTGTAAAATTTTGGGAGTTAACACTCTCAGTCCATGAAGTGACGGCATCGTGGACGGTCACGGAGTCATTCAATTCCACGTGATTTACAGTAACTTGAACCAGGACTTGTTTATCCGGATAAAAACGATAAGGCGGGAAATACACCGTCTCGCAGGTAGAATCTGTCCATTTTGGAGCGCGGTGAAGGTCAACACGGCCACGGTTAACTGGGAAACCTTTACAAAAGAGCATTTAAATAAATAAGACTAAGAACCATCCTATTGTAAATTTAAGAATTCGCTCTAGAAATCAGTTATTCCCACCTTCACAGCTCCCAGGGTGATACACAAGGGTTTTGTCCAGTCCCTTACAGTAGCTCAACTCTTGCCAGCATTTGTTGTCGTATGTTGTTCCACTTGCAGAGCATACTGGGTCCTGATAGGTGGGGCAGTCTTCGAAACACACGCAGCGTGTTTCATGTGGACTGTATGCCTTGCAGACTCCAAAAGACGGACAAACGACATTAAGGCAAGGATCGAGGTCTGAAAACAAAAAAAATAATTAGCTTGATTACTGCTTGAAATTATATGTGAGGTTAGTTTTACTACCAGAGCCTCCTAATCTTGCAAACACGATAACCTCTTAGAAAAGTTAGTTTCTCCAAGAGCCTATAACACGGAGGGAGCAACTCCCTTGTGACCGTGAAAAGGCGTATTCACAGACCAGTCTATTTTAAGATCGATTTTCCCGCCAATTTTGACCATCAAATAATTAAATTCTTACAAATCAATCAGTTAAAAACGGAGACTAGAAGATAGCATTTCTGATGTTTTGACAGCATTTACTTTTTCTCTTTGTTATTATTGTGCTATGGATGCGCACGCATACGAGTTTCGCGGGAAATAAGGCTACAAAATGATGCTAAAAATAAACTGATCTGTGAAATCGCTGTTGCATAGGCCAAGTATAGGAGTTACACGCTCTGGGTTAAGAACTAATGTTTTAATTGGTTCAGACATGAACGCAGTTTGTTGTTAACTCCACATGTAAGTGTACCCAATGGGTGACAGTTTCCCTTCTAAATAAGTAAGTTATTTATATGCAGTGTATATGAAATGAAAACATATAACTTTAGACAAGAGAGACTGAGCTATTCTCTTTTGCTTAAGATGATTTTATAAAAGGTTAAGGCAAAGGAATCATATTTTACGTCGATAACTTTTGAGAGAAATTCAACTGATAAACGTAAGGTCGACGGTTCGCTCATTTTACACCCCTCTCTGCATCAATGCTCCATTTTAAGGGTATTTTAAAACCTAGTTAAAGCTACACAGAAAGGAGAGATGTTGAAACAAGGATATGATGTCCCTGGGGATCGAGCTTGGGATCTCACGCACCGAGGGCCGCGCACTAAACATCTGTACCATCCTTGCATACTCTGAAGTCATCAAAGCGTTCAGTTCGCCTGTGCAGCACTCACCTCCAGTAACAATGTAATTGACTGACAGAGGATCGTGTTTTGTCCCCATTCCACTCAAGTCTCTGACACAAATCTTCATGGATTTGAGTCCAACTTCCTGAAATGGAACAGAAGTAGCTTTGATGAAGTTGACTTTGCGCCGCATGCTCAAGAATTAAAAATAAGCGAAGTTCTGGAGAAAAGTATCACCTAGCATACCTCCACCCATGCTGTGACAATATTATTTTCTGGTAGAATGATGTTTTTCTGGTTGCGCTCATAATAGTGATGAACTGAAACCAGGACCACAGGTGACGCGTAGAAGGTGGTGTTGTAGTTGATATTCTGTTAAAACAGTTAATAGAGTGTAATACTTAGTCTTAATTTGTTAACCTGGAAAAATGTACACGCTACGGCAGAATGTACATTGTAGTACTAGAAATTATTGTGAAACCCAATCATGACCGCAACTTCTAACATCTCACGGCAAGTTTGCGAGATTTCTTCGATCTACTGGAAAGCGCTTAAACCGTCAATAGCTAAATGAGGTAACCGGTGTTTTGTTGTGAAGAGTTTCGAAATCTCTCTTGTTATTTTGTTCAAATACAGGATATTATTTTGTTTTGACATTTAGTGTGAAGAAAACGAAGTATGTGACCCTCTTTGGGATTTTGATCTGGAAAGGTTTATTCAAACCTCAGCAAAATCTGTCCTAAATATGGAAGTAACCAACTGTCACATGTCAAATTATTTAGAAAGGGATAAAAGGCCTTTACGTCGCCGTTTGATAACCTCCGGCTTGAATTCGGTGAAACGCGCACAAAATCCACAAACACGAATAACAAAAGCATTGATCGCGAAGCACATGGGTTTGCAATCCCATGATTCCTAGAAAAAGACAGGCTCGCAAGGCGTGCACAAAAACTATACAACTTTCTTATCAAAGTACGATACTTGACAGAATCCATAGTTGTCATATGCTGTCGGTTTGCCAATGTTGGGAAACGTTACTTCTCCTGTCTTCGTAAAATTGAAACTGGAAGCGTTACCCAAAAATGCGAACCAGTCCTGCAAGTATAGAATGAATGTTTGGAAATCACAATTTTCACTTTCTGATTACAAATACTGTAAAACGATTGTTCGTTCTAAACTTGTAAAGAAAATAGTAAGCTATGAGAGAGAATAATTTCTGCTCAAGCCAAAGAAGCCTGTTCCTGATAGTCATATAAAGGATAATGCCTGAGCACCTCGGCCTTCTTAAAATAATAGAGGATGTTAGCATCAGCAACGAGTACGAGTACGAGAACGACCTTATGCCGTACTCGTACTCGAAGTCGTTTTCTCAGCTTTCTATGTTAGCGAGTTCGAGTTCGAGTTTATAGAAAATAAAATTATGAGATTCCGCATGTTATTGTGAGGCCTGTGGAGAGACATGAAACTTTCCCGGGTAAATGCAAATTTACTCTGTGTAGGAAATATCGCGTTCGGTTGCTTTTCCTCGACTTCAAAAGCAGTATTTTACATAAAACATAATATAAGGAATGTTCAAGATGATAAAGAGAGGCTAGAAACGAAAAGAAACTGAATTAAACGATCGGAATTTACCTTTGAAAACCAGCTCTTCCCAGTCGTTCTACCCACTTCGAGTTTTTGGTGAGAACTCGTCGTAGTGCAACTTGACAGGACGACTTGAAAACGTGGAGATGCGCAGAACGGATGCGCAGTACGCAAAATCGCTGATCTCGTTCTAGAACTCGTACTCGTTGTCGATGCTAACATCCTCTAATGACCAACTGCGGAGCGCGAGGTTATTATTTTTAAGAAGGCCGAGGAGCGAGAGCATTATTCGATTCAATGCACCTTTTCACTGTTTAAGAACCAGCAAGTCATAATTGTGGCCACTGAAGTGGAACAGTAGCTTTATATTTGTAATAATAACTTCCTGTTACACCTCAGTGACCTATCCTTTTGTTATTGAAAAACAAAAAAGGCCTTTCCAAAGTAATAAAAAGTACATTAAAATGATGAAAACGACGATCAAGATGGTGACGAAAATGATGATGTTGAAAGGATACTGGAAGTGTTGATGGTGGTAGTGTTGATTATCAGTGGCATGAATGTGATGATGTTGAAGTGAAGATAAATGGGTAACTATAATAATGACAGTAGAGATGGTGGTTATTATCATAAAGGTGATGATGTCGATGATGGTATTCAGATGGCAAAATTATACACACCACGACTGTATCTTGGTGTTTTCCATCAAATGGGGAGAATTCCCTGATGCACACCTCGAAACCTCCCGAACTGACATTCTCCAACCAAACATACACTGCATCATTGGGCTTTGTGGTTCGAGTGTACTTCGCCGAGAGAAAAACAAAGGGTGTTGCAGCAAAGTTCTGAAATATTCACATATCTTCGTTAGGGTAACAAAGAAACACAATTTCTAGACAGTCGATCAAGCGTTCCTGGGTGAGAAATCAATGTCGCCTTGCCTGTTTAAAGGTTAGTATGTCACATTTGGTTTCTGTTGTCCACATTCCACCAAACGCTATGCTACCAGATGTAACTTGTGGTTGATCTTGGAAAACCATCCAGTTCCATTTGATCCATCACCTGCCTCACGTGCGCATGCCTCAAATCCATGTGTATTGACAGAATGAACCCACAATGCAGCAGGTGAGTGGACACGTGAAAACTTTTCACCATGGCTTAGTGAAACGTGCACACTGGCCTAAAAGGCTTGAACAAAAAAAGTATAATATCTTAATTTGGCCAGAGCTAAAAGAGAAGCTTCTCTTCATACATTACAACGGTAACTGCATAGAATTGAAAAAACGACCTTGCGAGGAAATTCGTGTCCAAAAAAAAATGCTAATATGTAACTTGAGCCTGGGATCAATTTCAGTTAGTAATAACTGGTCTAGGTAAAACTAAAAAGACGCGTGACCTAGATGAGTTGAGCTCCCTAAGCCCACGATATGGTCATGTGATACTGATTAGAGGATACCCTGATTTGACAGCTGTCAATTAAGCTCAAGAGTGAAAGTCTAAAATTGCGAGCTGCCACACTCACTAGAAAATGAAATTTCACATTGGTTTTTCTGTAGTGTAGGGGCGTACGGTTAAGGGATTACCCAATTTTCTCGGATGCATAGATAACCCAGATTTTATTACCCATGGTTTTCCGCCATTATGAAATGCAGAAATGGAAGGGATTGTCTAGTTTGTGTTTTTAATCAGACTACTTGACTTCATTTTGATTTAAATAATACGTGACAGTAACGACGTTCTTGGCATGTAAGGATTTAATAGACTTGTTTCAGACTAAGATAGACTGGGTATGAGTCCATATATCATGGGATTATCAACGCAAGACTCACATAGTCCGAAAGAGCACACTGAGCTTTACAAAACTCTTCTGTTTGGTTCCTCACGGATTAATAATGAACGAGACACAGTTTTTCAAAACATTTAAATTACGTCTGCATATGTGTCCGGTAACACATTTTTTGCAAGTTTTAATGGCTTTATCGTGTTCAATATTGGCCCGATAAACAGCAAACTTTAAAGCTCGTTTTGTTCTTTTTGACATTGTGGGTCTTGCGATGATATTCCCCCAACATCCGACTCGAATCTAATCCCCCTCGGTTCGAACCCAGGTAATAGGTGGACTTGCCTTTCCTGATCCAGTAAATGTTTCCGGGAAAGGAACTTTTGTACAGCGTGGTAAATGACAGTGTTGAGGTTGCGAACAGGCACTGCTGCAGCTCCAGTCTTGAAAACTATCTGACATGTTGAACTTGCCAGTTTGAAAAGAAGCCACTTCTCCATTGACAAACTGGAATAAACAAGGTACTGATGAGGCATTAAATGGACTAACCCACAGCAATTCACCGGGAAAGTAATAACAGATAAAATCCAACGGATGGGAATACCACCAGTGGGATACCACCACCAACACTGACCTCTACTCTTAGAGAATACATCCCCCCGCCCTTCCCTTCCTTGAGTTCTTTTCCCAGAAACATTTACTGCATCAGGAAAGGCAAGTCTTAGCATTGCCTGGGTTCGAACCGAGGGGGATTAGATACGAGTCGGTGTGTTAAGGAAAAATCAACGCAAGATCCACATAGTCACAAAGAACAAAACGAGCCTTATCGGGCCAATATTGAATACGATAAAGCCATTTAAAACTTGCAAAAGTGTTACCGCACACATGTCCAAACGTAATTTAAATGTTTGGAAAAACTGTGTCTCGCGGTTCATTATTAATCCGTGAGAAACCAAACAGAAAAAAGTTTGTAAAGCTTTTTGGGCGCTTTCGGACCATGTGGGTCTTGTGTTGATAATCTCTTGATATATGAACTCGTATCCAGTCTATCTCAGTTTGAAACTATTCTATTTAATGCTTGCACGGCGAGAACGTCGTTACTGTCACGTATTATTTAAATCAAAATGGAGTCAAGTAGTTTGATTAATGACACAAAATAGACAATCCCTTCCATTGCTGCATTTCATAATGGCGGAAAACCATAGGCAATAAAATTTGGTTATCTATGCATCCGAGAAAATTAGGTAATCACGTGACCGTACGCCTGTACGTCGGCACCACAGGAAAACCAATTTGAAATGTCATTTTCTAGCAAGAGTTGCAGGTCGCAATTTAAGACTTTCATCTTGAGCTTAATTGACAGCTGTCAAATCAGGGTATCTGCTGAACAGTGTCACGTGATATCGATTTTGTATCACGGGCTTAGGGAGCTCAACTCATCTAGGTCACGCGTTTTTTTTTTAGTTGTCCGCTGACCAGTTATTACTGGCTGAAAATTAATCGCAGGCTCAAGTTACATACTAGTATTTTTTAGAGAGACGAATTTCATCGGAAGGTCGTTTTTGAATTAACTTAAAATTCTCTTTCAGCTCTGGCCAAATTTACATATTATACACTTTTATTGATCAATCTTTTAAGGTCAGTGTGCACGTGACACTAAGCCATGGTGAAACGTTTTCTCATGTCCACTCACCTGCTTCATTGTGGGTTCATTCCGTCAGTACACATGGATTTGAGGCATGCGCACGTGAGGCAGGTGATGGATCAAATGGAACTGGATGGCTTTCCAAGATCAACCACAAGCTACATCTGGCAGCCTAGCGTTTGGTGGAATGTGGACAACAGAAACCAAATGTGACATACTAACCTTTAAACAGGCAAGGCGACATTGATTTCTCACCCAGGAACGCTTGATCGACTGTCTAGAAATTGTGTTTCTTTGTTACCCTAACGAAGATATGTGAATATTTCAGAACTTTGCTGCAACACCCTTTGTTTTTCTCTCGGCGAAGTACACTCGAACTACAAAGCCCAATGATGCAGTGTATGTTTGGTTGGAGAATGTCAGTTCGGGAGGTTTCGAGGTGTGCATCAGGGAATTCTCCCCATTTGATGGAAAACACCAAGATACAGTCGTGGTGTGTATAATTTTGCCATCTGAATATCATCATCGACATCATCACCTTTATGATAATAATCACCATCACTACTGTCATTATTATAGTTACCCATCCCCGCCATTATCTTCACTTCATCATCATCACATTCGTGTCACTGATAATCAACACTACCACCACCAACACTTCCAGTATCCTTTCAACATCATCATTTTCGTCACCATCTCGATCGTCGTTTTCACCATTTTAATGTACTTTTTATTACTTTGAAAAGGTCTTTTTTGTTTTTCAATAACAAAAGAACAGGTCACTGAGGTGTAACAGGAAGTTATTATTACGAATATGAAGTTACTGTTCCACTTCAGTGGCCACAATTATGACCTGCTGGTTCTAAAACGGTGAAAAGGTGCATTGAATCGGACAATTCTCTCGTTCCTCGGCCTTCTTAAAAATAATAACTTCGCGTTTCGTACTCGGTCATTATTTTAAGAAGGCCTCTGAGCTCAGGTATAATCCTATATATGACTATCAGGAACATGCTTCTTTGGCTTGAGCAGAAAAATTTTCTCTCATAGCTTACTGTTGTTTTTACAAGGTTAGAAATAACAATCGTTTTACAGTATCTGTAACCAGAAAGTAGACATTTTGATTTCAAAACTTTTATGCTAATACTTATTTATTTTATACTTGCAGGACTGGTTCGCATTTTTAGGTAACGGTTCCAGTTTCAATTTTACGAAGACAGGAGAAGTAACTTTACCCAACATTGGTAAACCGATAGCATATGACAACTATGGATTCTGTCAAGTATCGTACTCTTTTAAGAATGTTATAGTTTTTGTGCACGCCTTGCGTGCCTGTCTTTTTTTAGGAATGATGGGATTGGAAACCTATGTGCTTCGCGGTCAAAAGTTTTCGTTATTCGTGTTTGTGGATTTTGTGAGCGTTTCATCGAATTCAAGCCTGAGGTTATCAAACGGCGACGTAAAGGCCTTTTATCCCTTTCTATATAATTTGACATGTGGCACTTGGTTACCGTCATATTTAGAACAGATTTTGCTAAGGTTTGAACAATGTCTGATCGAAATCCCATGGAAAGTCACAGCTTTGTTTTCACACTAAATGTCAAAACAAAATAATATTCTGTATTTGAAAAAAATAACTAGAGAGATTTCGAGACTCTTGACAATAAAACACCGGTTCCCTCATTTAGCTATTGACGGTTTTTTTTCAGTCGATCGAGGAAATCCAAACTCACCGAGATGTGTTAGAGGTTGCGCTCATGATAGGGTTTCGAAATGACTTCTAGTACTACATTCTGCCGTAGCGTGTACATTTTTTCATGTTGACAAATTGACTGAATGTTACACTCTTTTAACTGTTTTAACAGAATATCAACTACAACACCACCTTCTACGCACTTCCTGTGGTCCTGGTTTCCGTTCAGCACTATTACGACCTCAACAAGAAAAACATCATTCTACCAGAAAATAATATTGTCACAGCATGGGTGGAGGTATGCTAGGTGATACTTTTCTCCAGTTCTTCGCTTATTTTTAATTGTTGAGCATGCGGTGCAAAGTCAACTTCATCAGAGCGACTTCTGTTCCATTTCAGGAAGTTGGACTGAAATCCATTATGATTTGTGTCAGAGACTTGAGTGGAATGGGGACAAAACACGATCCTCTGTCGGTCAATTACGTTGTCACTGGAGGTGAGTGCGTTACAGGCAAAATCAACGCTTCGATGACTTCAGAGCATGCAAGGATGGCACAGATGTTTAGTGCGCGGCCCTCGGTGCGTGAGGTCCCAAGCTCGATCCCCGGTGACACTACATTCTTGTTTCAACATCTCTCCTTTCTGTGTAGCTTCAACTACCTTTAAATACCCTTAAAATGGAGCGATGATGGAAAGAGAGGGGTAAAATGAGCGAGCCGTCGACTTAAAGATTATCAGTTGAATTTCTGTCAAACGTTATGGACGTAAAATATGGTTCCTTTGCCTTAACATTTTTTTAAAATCATCTTCAGCAAGAGAGAATAGCTCAGTCTCTCTTGTCTAAAGTTAAAATTTTTTGTCTCAGATACACTGCATATATTAAATCACTTACAATTTAGAAGGGAAACTGTTACCTATTGGGTACATTTACATGTGGAGTTAACTGCGAACTGCGTTCATGTCTGAACGAACTAAATCATTAGTTCTTAAACAAGAGCGTGCATCTCCCATACTTTGCTTATGCAACGGCGATTTCACAGATTAGTTTATTTTTAGCATAATTTTGGAGTACTACAAGGTTCCCTCGAAAATGGAAGCACCGTCTCGTATGCGTGCGTATCCATAGTACGCATATGCGTGCGCATTCATAGTACGATAATAACAAAAAGAAAAAGTAAATGCCGTCAAAACATCAGAAACACTGTCTTCTAGTCTCTGCTTTTTGATTATTTATTTGTAAAAAATTTTTTGATGGTCAAAATTCGAGTGAAAATCGAACTAAAAATAGACTGGTCTGTGAATACGCCGTTGCATGGACACAAGGGAGTTGCTATCTCCGTGCTTATGGGCTCCTGGTGGAACTATTGTGTTGGCAAGATTAGGATGCTCTTGTAGTAAAACTAACCTCACATATAATTTCAAGCGTAATCAAGCTACATTAGTTTTTGTTTTTCAGACCTCGATCCTTGCCTTAATGTCGTTTGTCCGTCTTTTAGAGTTTGCAAGGCATACAGTCTACATGAAACACGCTGCGTGTGTTTCGAAGACTGTCCCACCTATCAGGACCCAGTATGCTCTGCGAGTGGAACAACATACGACAACAAATGCTGGCAAGAGTTGAGCTACTGCAAGGGCCTGGATAATACCCTTGTCTACCATCCTGGGAGCTGTGAAGGTGGGAATAATTGATTTTTAGAGCGAATTCTTATATTCAGGGTTCGTACTCTTTTGAGCTCTTTAAATTCCCTTACTTTCCACGACTTTTCATAGATCTTTTCAAGTTTTCCAAGACCTTAGGTTTAGTTGTCAGTTTCAAAAAGTTTTAAAATTTCCCCCGTTTTGGGGTATTTTTTTTCTTAAACAGTACAACAGTCACAAACTCTGGTGTTCACCAAAACGCGTTACATTGTCCTTGCTTTGTCATCTGCAGTAAGTAAACTACCAAACAAAACTTTAATTTTCCATGACATTCAAGGACCGACAATTAAATTCCATGACTTTCCAGGCCTGGAAAATAAAATTCTTAAATTCCATGACCTGTACAAACCCTGTGTATTTACGATAGGATGGTTCTTAGTCTCATTTATTTTTAATGCTCTTTTTAAAAGGTTTTCCAGTTGTTCGTGGCCGTGTGGACCTTCAACGAGCCCCAAAATGGACAGATTCCACCTGCCAGACGGTGTATTTCCCGCCTTATCGCTTTTATCGGGATAAACAACTTTATGTTCAAGTTACTGTTAATCACGTGAAATTGAATGACTCCGTGACAGTCCACGATGCCGTCACTTCATGGACTGAAAGTGTTAACACCCAAAACTTTATAGTTTGCGTTATGCAGGCAGGAAGAAAGAGCGGAGAAATTCTTAATCCCTTCGCGACAGTTGATTGGCTGGCTTACCAAGGAGCACCACCCAATGGAATGACGGGAACGATTAAGATGCAAAAGTGGTGGTCTGGAACGAAATGTGAACATGTAGCTTTTCCCAGGGTAAAATCACAAAATTCTTTATACCCTACTCGGAAAGGAGGCCAGAAGGCAGCACCCTGAATACACTGAATGAAGCAGCCTCGTTTTCACCTTGGCCTCAGTTCCCAAAGCTAAGGTCACACTGTTATTTTTATTTATTTATTTATTTTTTTCACACTGTTATTTTGGCCTTGTCCCCCGTTCTCCACACTGTAATTTTCAGGGAGTTATAATAACTCCTCTAGTGGGGCTAATTTAACTCCTTACAGTGGAGTTATTTTCCGTGGAGTTACTTTAACTCCAAAAAGGAGTTTAAAGAACTCTTTTTCAGGAGTAAAAGTGACCCCAGGTATTGAGGAGTGAAAATAACCCCAAAAACGGAGTTATCCTGTACCTAAAATTTTTACTCCACTTTCAGAGTTAAATTAACTCCAAAAAGAGTAAAAACAACCCATGTAAGGAGTACAAATAACCCCATTTCGGAGTAATTTTAACTCCAGAGTGGGAGTAAAAAGAACTCTTTTTCAGGAGTAAAAATGACCCCAAATTCGGAGTTAAATTAGGAGTTAAAATAACCCCAAAAAAGGGGTTATCCTGTACCTAAAATTTTTACTCCATTTTTGGAGTTATAATAACTCCCTAAAAATTACGGTGCAGGACCAAAGTGTTTTCTTGAACAAGACGGACCGTTGCCGTCAAAAATTTGGAATAAAAAAAATTCTCTTCCAAGCTTTTTTATGAATAATTTTTTGGGATTTTATTATTGTACGAACGGCAAATGATTGTCTTTGCTGTACTATGGGAGTCACTTTAATAGCTAGGATCGGACGGCGCACAAAACGGATTCTGTACAATTTTCGGACGATAAATGCCTAACCTCAGATTCTCTAATCTTACGCAGAACAAGTTTGAGGATATACCTCTTGTTCTTGTGACTGCGGAACACGTGAGGACTGGAAAGGAGTATGATGCATCCCTTATATGGACAGAAGACCCAAATAAGGACTCATTTAAAGTCTGTCTTCGTGAAATGCAGAACTTTGATGGAAAACATGAAGACATTACCGTGGTATGTTCTCGTTTTAATGTTTCAAAAATCTTATTTTTAAAAAAGTTAAATATAAAATGGTGGAATATGATCGTCCCGTTGAGTGTAGTCCGTGGGTCAATTAAATAAAACTTTTACATGTCACAGGGTAATTAACAGGTGTCTTATCCTTTTACAATGTTAAGACTCTCCCTTCACTATACCCACATGTTCAACCCCTTGACTTAAAATGACCACCGTACATCCAAAACAAGCTTTAGAGGAATTATATCTGCTAGAAAAAAAGAAGCCGAAAATTCTAAGAAGTCGAACTATTCTAGAACAAATACCTTCCAAAAGCCTCATTGCGCGAACAGAATTCTCAAGACATACCAGTTTTAAGCCAGTGAGCTCAAACGCGGCAGGTGTCACTGAAGCAACTAGCAGAAACATTGATTCAGTGTCAAAACTAGATTATGCCGATCTGGTTTTTTACCCTCTACCACAATTCTTACTTCGCCGTTTGCAACGGGTTCAATTTGCTGCCACAAGTTTTGTACTCGGTCACTATGTTAAGAACGTTCGGGATGTACTTTAAATCGAATGGCTTCCAATCAATGAGAGAAGAGATTTGAACCTCCTGAAATCATGCTTTAAAGCCTTGCAGAACCCTGAGACTTGGCCAGATTATCTTAAAATAATAAAACTGGAATGCCCCAAGGAACTGCTCTCAAGCAATTCAATAAGATTAGTGGCCAGACCGAAAACGGCACTTTCCAAGATAATGCGTCGAATCTATTTAACAATCTACCAGAAACTATTAGAAACTGTAAAGATTACAGAACCTTTTTAAGACTTTCAAGGAATTTTTTACGTAACAGAGTACAGAGTGATTAGTTAGTTTTACTGTAATTTCGATTATGTTAAACCTGCTTCTTCTTTTTATACTACTACATAAGAAATTTCTGCAATCTGATTGGCTTAGAGCAGTGGTATTTCAGCTTAATTTGAAATAACTACATGTGAAAATTACAAACCTTTTGCGGGTAGTAGTATAAACAAATAATAGCATGATTCGTACGTGATATTTGGTAGAAATACCACTCGTGATATTTCAAAATTGTCTCAAATTTTACTCGCCTAACGGCTCGTGAAATTAGGTATAACAATTTTGAAATATCACTCGTGGTATTTATGCCAAATATCACTACAAATCATGCTATTACCTATACTAATTGTATATTGCATAATTTGTAAACAACTTATAATGATTTGATTTATTTAATTGTAATTGATATACTTTAACAGGGAGGAGCCACCCAGTGGATCTGTTAATAAACCATTATTATTATTATTATTATCATTATTATTATTATTATTATTATTATTATTATTATTATATGTTTTGAACCTAGGAGTCACGTCAAAATTAAAATGAATATGTCCGTTTGTGTTAGTGCGTGCAGAAGTTATCATGTTTGGCCAAAGACGGATGGCAAATTACTGATATCACGGTTTAACTGATAGACGAGAAATGACATACTGACTTTATTGACTAGTCATAAGAAAGCAAGAGAAGGAAAGTTGCATATAAACTTTCATTGATTGCAGTGCTGTTTTAATTGTAAAAAAACTTTATTTCAGAACTGGCTGGTATTTGATGAGCTGAGCAAACCGTTCTTCACTGAGGGTAATTCTGTAGGGTTTTTAAACACAAACACAAAGCCACCAAAAGATGAAGATAACAACGCTTACTGCCAGGTGAGTAAAAGGGAAGAAAAACACAGTTAAAATGACATATAAAAGGAACTACCGTATTTATTCGATAAAAAGGCCGCCCTCGAATAGACGCCGCACCTAATCAGAAGAATGAAGCGTTTACTCGACGATAATAAGAAAAACCTCGGTACAACTTGGTAATTTACACCATCCAGACACTTACGATTTTATCTCAGCAAAATAAGAGAGACACTGGAACCTTTAAATTACATAATATTTACAAACGATTTACAATAACTGTTGTCAGTGATTTTTAAAAAGGTGATTTCGCAATAAACGCCGCCCTTGAATAAATGCCGCATTAGAAACGTTAAAAATTAAATAAACACCGCGGCGTTATTCGAATAAATACGGTAAACACAAATTTTATGTGGGAATAATAAGAGAAAAGAGGGCGGAAAAGTTGTCTTAAAAATCGGAGACAGATCTGTCAGCAGCTAAGATTCTTTTCCTGTAGCAACAAAGTTCATTTTAAAAAAGCGGACGCTTACTCCTTGGTTTCTATATTAGCGTAAATTTTTTTTCAGCTTATTTATTTTAAATGACAGTTTGTGAAGTTTGAAAGAGGCTACAACACGACACCTTCGGTGTTACTTACAGCCAATCACAGCAGCACGGCTCCTGGAAACTCCGCACCAGTGCATAATGGCATTACAACATGGATTGAGGTAAAAGAAAGGAGAAGTGTGACGTCACATTGTTACTGTAGCGACATTTGTTAATCTTAACGACCTTTCTTGACAGAGACCATTTGCATTGTCCAACGATTGCTGAAAATTATGGGCTAGCGTTTTTTCTTTCTTTTTGGAAATTTATGTTGTCAGCACCACGGCTTGTTGTGATCCGTAAATTTTGCTACCACGATAACGTGACGTAACGACTTCTCCTCTCTATCCCGTTTGTCGAAAATCATTGTCTTTTTTAAGCAAAGAAACAAACTCTTAAATGTCGGAGTCATACACAGGTGTACTTCTTCCTTGGAAAGTCATTATGTTGGATCGTACGGACCAGTCTGACCTCCTATTAGTGACGTCATTCGTTCCACAGGCGGAAACCTAATTGACTGGAAATCTATTTAAATTATATTGTGCGGTGGGCACTTGAGTTTCCGGCGAATTGATGGAATTGAGTTTTGAATATGTGCACCAGGTTGCTCAGCACGATTCAAAATGGCTTTTCCAGATGCTGCATATTTCATGTCAAAAATTAAAATCAGGTTAAAATTTTTTCAACTGCATAGGTTGAACATCAATTTCGTTTGTCTCCTAGCCCTAATTCATGTATAATTAGGACTGGGAGACAAAGAAAATTAAGAATCAATCTAGGTTGAAAAATTTTAACCTGAATTTAATTTTGACCTGTAACGTTTACAACCTTTGGAAGGGAATTTTTAAATAATAGGACGGACTTATATCAGAAAGCTGAGAGAACAGACAGTAAACATCGGTGATCAGAAATATTACGTGTATATATGTCTATCCCCGAGTATCCATATCGTTGAAGATTTGTTTGTCTTAGTAAGGGTTTTTCTATGATACCCGGTGGGCAAATTGTTAGAAAGGTGTATCCTCAAAAGAAGAATCTTTCCAGTTCAAACTGAAGCGAAAACTGTCATATGCGCTTTATTGGTATCTCTATTT